>NW_020448431.1:395343-475919 GCF_003343035.1 Apteryx rowi | reverse complement strand
GAGCAAAACACACACACAATCCAGTTCAAAGTCATTGACTGGTACCAGATAAAATAAGTTAAAGGTGTGGTAGGACTGCCTGTGAGTGTTTGCCATCACTCAGCACTTGTGTCCAGTACTGTGCCCAGTTTTGGCACACCCACTACAAGGCAGATATTGATAAACTAGAGTGAGTTCAGTGAAGGCCCACCAGGATGGTTGGGGGCTGGAGTGCTTGACCTGTGAGGAGAGACTGAAGGAGCTGGGCTTGTTCAGCCTGGGGAAGAGATGGTTTCATGTGGATGTTGCCAGTCAGCTGAGCACTTTCCCCTGTGCTTCCGAGGAGTTTGCCTGCGCTCAAAGCCTGCTCCTGGTAAGGAAGGGCTTTTTGAGAAGCCTCAGCTGGCCTTGGAACTCTTCAGGAAGAAGCTGGAAGAAGCCTCAGAGGACTTCCCTCCCAAATAGCTCTGCAGGAAAGGCTCAGTGCAGGCTCTCCCTCCTTTGCGTGGGAGCTGCTTTTAAGCTGAGACTCTTATGTTTGGCCCTGGCCCGAGCCATGTTACAGCAGCATTGCAGCCATGCCTGTGCATGACCACGTGCACCCTTGATCCAGACCCTGATCCTGACTCAGAGATGGACTTCCTAGCTTGATCTTGGACCTGCCTCATCACTGTGGTCTTGTTTGACCATCATTGGATGGGTCTGACCCCAATTACTGTTTCCAGACCTGATCCTGACCCTACTTTACCAATTCAACTTAAGAGATTGACTTTAGCCCTGCTTTATCACCATGGACTTGTTGGGTCACCGGCACTTTTGGCTGAACCCAATTACTATTACTAGACCTTCCCTGCTTGTCTTGCTCGGGTCTGGTGGGACTGGGCTCTTGTCTGATGTGACTGCCTCTGCCTACGTTAGCATGCTTGGATCCTGGCTCCCCTTGCTGTCTCCTGACACATTTAACTGCAGTCTTCCAGCCAGAAGAGGGGCATAATTAAAGAAGATTGTGCCAGACTCTTCTCAGAAGTACACAGTGAAAGTACAAGAAACAGATGCAATTTGTTGGAAATTCCAACTGGATATAAGGAAAACTAATTTCATAATCAGAGTGGTTTAGCCCTGGGACAGGTTGCCCAAAGGTGCTGTAGACTCTCTATCCCTGAAACTTTTCAAAATTCAGCCAGACAAGACCCAGACAACGTGATCTAACTTTCAAGCTATCCCTGCTTTAAGCAGGAGTTTGGATGATGTTTGAGGATGCTGTGCAGTGACAGCATGGATTATAGTTTTTGAGAGGTAGCATTGACTAATTTGTTCCAAAGGTAGAATGAAGTACATAAAAGAAAAAAACAAATTTCTTCAGTATATCCTGTATATTATTCCTACTATGTCTTACTTTATGTCTTGGGAAAACTGTGGTGCCACTTACAATCTAGTTGGAATCTATCTAAGAAATCATGTTTTTAGCACCTTTGCTCTTGTCCCAGTAGAAAGACCACAGCTGTGATGGGCTTTCATACAGGTTGTGGGGCTACGTAATTATTGTCCACAATCTAGTTTATTTTACTGAAGCAGCTGAAGTGTATCACAGACACACTAATTAGTACTGGCTACTTTCCTTCAGCTCTGTCAGCTCTATCAGTAGGGGTCAAGTTCTCTGAAGAAAGGGGAAATAAATTGTATTCCCTTTATTACTTTGAATGGTCATAAAGTCTTGTTCTAGGACAACAACAGAAACCTAGGAGACAGAGTTATTATAATATAACCACAAGTGTGTTAACATAAGCCAATGAAATAAACAAGAAACACATCTGAATGAGGTAAATATTTATGTAACATGCACATTGATAAGAAACAAACTATTGTAGAAAACCTGCATATTTTTTCTTCTTTGCAAATTAGCTTAATTTAGGTAATTGTGATTTCCATAATTCGCTGCATTTTCAGGTTGTAACAGTCATTTTTTTAGGATGCTGACAGCAACTAGTAAAATATCATTTCTATGCAAACATGCATCTATGTTTCCATATTAATAGCAAAATTTATCAAATTAAGTGAGCCCTTTTTTTGGACGACGGGTAATGAAGATCAGTGACATTATGTCTTCGATAATGATTTTTCTTTAATTAATTTTCTCAGCATATTTCTGGCTGATATCAAAGCTCCTAGCAACAGTGAGACTGTGTGGCTGGACTGATTTCACTGCATATCCCACTAGATTTGATTCGTAGTTCAATATAATATTACTCTGTCCTTGATCATCTAATTACATGAGATATTTTTCCATTTTYGATGTTCAGTAAATCAAGCATTTTTGGCAAATAAATTTGCTCTTAATAATATTACAGACCAAACAAAGGTGAATTCCCTTAGGCCATTAATTTTATGTTAATCAAATTGTAATTACTTTTCATTTTTAGCTGTAATATGCAATCATTTAATTAAACACAAAACAGATTTGCCAACATGGTGATTCCATAAGATGGGAATGACACTAAACAATTCTGTCTCCTGTTTCTTTTGAGCAAATTTTGAGAACAAACAATATTTAAATATATCTTAAATACCAGAGTTCTTTGGTGCTTAATCATGATCCTTTTTTGACTATTTCTGACTTAATCTTGGCCCTTATTTTTTGATTTTGGAAGTTCAGTTAAAAATTCAGAGAATTTTTTTTAACTCTACTGTTTAGGTGATTATCCAGTGGATGAAACACTTGATAAGGCATAGGATATACAGACCCTGGCTTTGCAATGCTCTCCTCTGTAGCCTTTGATAAGCCTCTTCATCAGTGTATCTCCCTTTCCTCTTTGTGTAAGAACAGATCACGAGCTCTCCCTTTGCTGGACTGACTGCCTTCTCCTGTGGGGATTCTTCACTGGTCCTAGGAGAAATTCTAATTGAATGCAAGTTTATGAATGCATATCTGCAAAGCCTTTAAGGTACGTTTTGGCAAAACACATCAATGGATACCTTTATGAATATTAAAGCACCATTTTTTACATACACACAGGATGCAAAATAAGCTTTCATACATACCACTGTTCTAGGATAAGTTCTAACAGTTCCTCAGAATTTGCCCTTCACTTTGCTGGGAGAAGCATGAAGTTGTTGGTGGGGTTTCTTCCTCCAAAATCAAGGACCACATTTCTTCTCTCATACTCTCTACCTAGTTCTTTCTTCACTGGTCTGCAATTCTACATCACACCTGAATTTACTACATAGGTATGTTTTACATATGATGCATACTTACACTTTGTTTTCATTGCAATCCCTAAAACTGGTTTTAACCAGATTCCAAGGCTGTATTCCCTTAATGAGCAGAAACAACTAATGATCAAAGGATACCATGCTTTTAAAACAGGTGTATCACTTAAATGCCTTAATCCTGTGTGGGATTCATTCAGTCAGAAAGAATCTTCTTATAGATTAGGTAACCATACACCTACGATATTAATAGATGTATGTTATATAGATTCTAATGCTATTATTTTTGATTATACAGAAACATTCATATACAGAAACCAGAGTAAAAACATATTTGGACCCTGGCTTATTTTGGTTTTAGATAAAATCACGATATTAAATAATAAAGAACTATATTGGAGTATGTGACTGTTCCAAACTAAATAACTAATATAATCAGTCCAGTCCATTTTCTAAATCAGGGACTCTGGGGTTTCTGTTGTCTGGGCACAGTTGCAGTATGCTCCGAAATGAGTTAAGAATTTCCTAATGTGATAAAACAGGCCAGTTTCAGAACCAGAAATCTCTTATTTTCTTTTGGAAAATTCCAAAATTTGGGGATAAAGGATGAACCTGCTGCTATGCACACTTATTCTCTCTCTTTCCTGTATGATGTTCTCCAGCCTTCTTCAAAAAGGTATGGGAAAGCATGTGAAGGGGATGACAGGGATGTGAGCAAAACCTCACTGCTAAGAACTGAGTCATCATAAAGATGTCAGAAATGCTTCTGGTTTAGTTGGTATGCTGTATCTTTAGAGGCTTTCTAGTAAAGCTGTAACACCACCCTTTCAAAACTGCAAAAGTTACAGTGTTGACATTGAATGAATTTGCTCGTACTGTGTAAGCTGAAGGTTCAATATTTCATTTAAATATATGCACGCACTGAAATTTGTATTCTTCTGGAATCATTGTTTGTCCCTGAATGCTGTTTGTCTGCCTCAACAACTAATTATAACACACTAGTCCCTTTGAAACTTAAATGGTCAGATTCTTTGAAGGAATAACTCCATCGATGTCTTCAATGAATATAGCCATAGGGGACATGGATATTCCAAATCTGTTATAATATTTTTTCTTCTATATTCCATAAGATGAACTTGACTCTGCTAAACATTGGACTGGAAATTTTGCTTTTCCAGAAATGTCCTGCCTAAACTTTGTCCCACTTTGAAATATTGAAAATAAATAGACATACAATTATGTGGCAAATGTGAAAATTATGTTTGCTACTGTTAGCTCATTGTTTTACTTTGCTATATGAAATATTTCCTTCTGACTTTTTCACTGCCTAGGTAGATCAAAAAATGTCACTGTCTACATTAGAACAGTTAACCATTTCAGGATATAAAATGTAAACTCTTAGGCCTTTCATGTACAGGTCTTATTAAAAGAAAAATATAATACTAGGTTTCCAAAATGTGCTATCAATACAAGCTGCATAGCGCTCTCTAAAACAGAAGCTATCAATATTGAAATGCATTGATATGAAAACAATAGCAACAAACAAGCAAACAGATGAGAAATTAGTTTTTCAAGATTTTACTGGAAATCTCAAATCTCTATTAATGCAGTCCAGAAGTTAACTTCCTCTGCACTGAGTATATTGGTACCCAGAAGAGAACCTGTTGCTGAGAAGCAGAGGGATAGAAACCTCCCACGCTGTCCAGAATCAAACTGGAGCTGGACCAACAGATTCCTGTGACAAGGATGGAGGGACAGTATTTGGTAGTGCACATATTTCTTTTCCCTGACAAACCTGTACAGACTCCTCACTAGCGAATAATTCTACAGTGATCCTTCTGGTTAGTGAGTTTGTACTTCTGCTATTGAAGCCTGGAAAAGCATCTTCATAAATCCTTAGCAAATGTGATTTGCATTTTTGTATTAACATTGGATTTACACAGGCCCTTAAATTCTTAGAAAGATTTTTGCAAACTGATGAATTGGATTAATACCAGTGTTTACTAATGTTAACAGAGGCATGGCTGCATTATTATAGTGCAAACTAGAAGGGAAAGTTTCATTTTTTATTCCGCTTGTGAATGTGTTGATTTGAAAATCTTCTGCTTACTCTTACATTTTTTAGTGAAATTTTGCTTCCATTTATCTGTGTAGACACAAATATTGGTGGCTAATACATATTGACCCATTGAATTTATCACAGAATTAATACCCGAGTGTGTGACCAGATAAATAGCTATAAATATTTACAATTTATCATTCATTTAGTGTCTGAAAAGTTGCACATCAACAAAGGAAATAAAAACTTAAAAAATGAGCAGTAAATGAAAAACTTTTTTTTTTTTTAACAGGATTAGGAGTAAGTATATATGGTCTAATCCTGATGTAAATTCACTTGCCTCATGTAAATGATTATATAGAGGAACACACTGAATTTCATCTGTTATAAATTGATTGTTATAAATAATATTTGTGGGCTTCTTCTACAACACATTTTACAATATCCCCTCACATTTTATAATGTTATTTTCACTATAACTACTAAAAATTCATTAAAAAATATTATGTCAAACTAGGAAAATATCCTGGCACTATTTTAGAAACAATTCTTTCATTCTCATAAGCCCTGTGAGATGTGTATCATAAGTGTTCTATTTAGTTATTTATTTTCATTTACTTAATTTTCTGTTTTCTAGACCTGATCGTAGACCTAAGTGAGCCCTAAGCCCTCTGCTTCAAATATCACTGACATTTACGCTTCCACTCCTGCTCGGCTGGAAGGCCTAGCTCTGCACATTAAATTTCCTCTAAAAGGCACGCACGGTTTCCCCCCCTCCCACTGTTCGCTTGGCATGTCATGGACTGCCAATCAGTGCTTTTTTTTTTTCCTCAGTACTTTTATCAGAATGCGTTGTCTGGATTTTCAACTAATATACACTATTTTAGGTGCCCAGAAATTGTGTCTGCAGATATATTAGCAGATATGCTTGATGTAACTTCATCTTCTGCATGCATGATTATAACTCTTTACCCTTCATCAAAAGAGATAGCATTACCACAAGTAGTGCACTGGCCAATTCTTTAAGATGCTGAATTCCATAAAAAGTACTGAGCAGTCCTTCCTCACTTTGAAATAACAGATATCGCCTGACAACACATCCTGAAAGATGAGACCCTAAATAAAGGAAAATATGATGCTGTATATGCAGTTTTGAACACCTACTTCACGCCAAATGAAACAATGCATTTTAGCAAAAAAGTCTTTTCACAGTACTGATGAAGCTTACATTAATTTTCCTACTTCAATTCATCTTTGAATCATACTGTATCCATAATATCAGCCAGCCTATTCTTAAATCATTCAAGGGCATCCTTTCAAGTGCTGCAAACTTTTCTAGTCTCAGCAGACTCTTCCTTTTTTATGGTTTTGCTATAAAAGGATATTGTAACATTTTCCTATTCGTCTCATTCAAGCAGTGTTTTCCCACACCGTGCACAAAGCAGCAGTGAGAAAATGGCAGTGGCCATGTATGACTGAGGAAAGCTGATACCAGCACTCTTGAGGCTGCTGTACTTCAAAGCATTTGAAAGTTTGTTTTGATAAAAGATAAAAGGACCAAAGTTCACATTTTGTGATCAGAGGCACAAAAAGAGGGTATCTTCCGATAAGCTTCACTTGTTAGCTTTGGATTGTGCACTCAGACTGTCAGAGTTGCCAGCATGGCTAAGCTGGATAAGAAAATGAGTGACACAAAGAAAATGAGGGGCACAAGAAAGTCAGACAGGAAATATATGAGCACTTGTCAATGGTGGGAATCATAGGAGAACTGAGCAGGCTTTGATATGCCTAACTGATTTGTACAAGAAATATTTCATAGGCATCCACCACGCAAAGTGCAGTGCCTGCTGCCTGCCTGAGCTGGTAATGCTTGCCTACAAAAAGGGAGAATCATCCAATAGAGAGGTTAGGGAATGGGTTCGCCTGCCTCTGTTCTCTCCAAGGCAGTCTTATTTTTTGTGTTGTGTCCATGAAACCGTGCTATTTGAATCTGATTCTCTGAATCACAGAATTAAGGTAAAATTCAGCCTGGAAAAGACCTCTGAAAGTCATCTGGTTCTGACCTCCAGCTCAAAGCGGTGTTCATTCCAAAGTTGGATCAGTTCCCTCAGCCTCTCCTCCTGGCACGTGCTCCAGCCCCTCACCTCAGTGGCCCTTCACTGGACACTCTCCAGTTTGTCAACATCTGTCTTGTACTGGGCAGCCCAAAATTGGGTACTGTACTCCAGATATGGCCTTGAAAGTGCTGCATGAAAGGAAGCAATCACTCCCTTTTGACCTGCTGGTCATGTTCCTTGTAACGTAACCCGGTATGCTCTGAGTGTTTGTCTCCACGAGGTGCAATGTAAGAAACTGAATAGATTTGCTGACTCTCCTGGTGTTTCCTTCAGCCAGTTTTAACCCACTTATGCTGTCCCTCACTCCGGAAACAAAGTAATTACCCATTTAAACTTAAACTACTCTCCTTGAAAGGCTGTCAGTAGGAAAGCTGGCACCTGTAAGAAGTCAATAATGAACCTGATGCTTAAACCTAAACACTTGTAATGTAAAAGCTAAGCAATTTAAGGTGCAATGACAGGGATCTTATCCAATCCTGCTGGTTTTGGAATGAAAACTTCCTCAAATTAGATGATTTTTGTGTTCATGAATGATTTCATTGTGGTCTCTGTCTGCACCCCTTTATGTGACTGATCACTAATTTTCTCTCATTTCCCTTTTGCTGTTGTGTAAGGTAGCTATCTAGATAGTCAGCAGTCTAAACAGCTTTCATTTGTTAAGACCATCTTTCATTCGTAAGGATTATTTCAGAATCTGTATGCTACAGTGTTTGAATCTTTTCAAATACTGTAAATGTAAAATGGATACAAAAATGAAAATGTAACTTTTGGTATGTTCTTTACAATACCATATCTCTTTATTTGCTCAGTAGGCGCTTTATTTGCTAGAAACACTCCTGTTGTTTCCTTTTAAAATAAATATTGTCCATGCAATGTCAGTATGAACCTCAATAACATTTAGTTTTAAAGTTGGACTGCAGAGAATTGTTAAGTAAGAGAACCTGATAAACAGTCTTGGAAATGTGAGAAGTCCATTAAAAAACATGAAGTTTTATAACTGGGAGCTGATCACACTTAAAATGAAGATTCACTTATCACTTCAGTGTACACCCATCTGTATCTCTCACCAACTGATTAATCTTCTCATTCCATTCTGTCCTTTTTCTTTCAGCTTTTGCCCTGGCAGGTTTCCTTTTCCAACAATTTAGCATGTGGTAGCTCCTTAAATAAGTTTTCGCACATTCTCTGCCACAAAGAGTAGTCGATATAAAATGACAGCCAAAGGGAGAAAACAATCTTCTTTAGATTTTTTCTTTCCTTTTTCTTTCTTTTCTTTTCTTTTCTTTTTTTTTTTTCTTCTGGATGGTCTCTGACTCTATTGGTGATGTTTCTAAGTGAATTTTTATGCAGTCAGCGTTGATTTAGATAGTTCAGATAGTCAGTGGTGCCTGACTAAATCCTCATACAATGCTGAGAAAAATATACCGCTTAATGCTTTCCAGTACACATTCAGCTTAGCCTGAATGCCGTAAAGTTGCAGTGTTCGAAGGAAATATAATATAGTAGAATTTAATATATTCCTTTTGTGTCTGAGTTTATTAATCCCTACTTGCACACTATGAAAAATGTAAAACAAACAAGCAATTGACCGCATGTGTTATGAAAAAGCACCCAGGAATGAATATCTAATGGCTTTTAAAGGGGTGTTCCTTTGTAGTTCAATTGATATTGTGCAATCTTACATTTGAGATTTGTAATTTAAAATTAGGGGTAAGATCTTGTGGTGCTGGAAAGGATGAGAACGGAATGTTCAATATAGACATTTTCTGCAGTAGCCTCTTGCAATTCAATTTTCTGTTCCATTAACTTTCAGCCTTTGCATTTTGGTTCACAGGTAGATTTCTAACCAAACGATAATCATGGTTTTAAGCCTCATGTAAGGTTTACACAGAAATATGTGATGCAGAGCAACCTCAGCACAACTCCCCCGTCATGGCATCTCCAAGCTGAGGATCAAGAGAACAAGCTACTGGAAAATGGCGTTAGTCATGCGTGGCTACTCAGAGGTATCTGGTGTTTTAGACTGAGCATTCTAAAATACAGGCTTTTATAGCCATAATACCTTGAGAAACGTTGGAAATGTGTATGTAAGGAAGATGAAATATTACAGAAATCAATTTTGAACATAACATACTACATAGGTGCTTGGAATCATGCATATGGAAGCACAGTTGCATTTTCAGTGAGTAAGATAACTGTTTGCCAGAGATAGAAATGCTGTATGAACACCTCCAAGAATATTTCTGCATACGGAATTTGAAGGGAAGGATCTGGGCATCAGTTAAAGCTAAAATGCTAAATACACTAAGGAGCATTTGTACTTAATTGTTATTAAGGATGTCTGATTGTAGTGCCAGTGAAAAGCTTTAAAATCACCAGTGAGCTGCAGGCTAAGTCTGTAACCCTAAGCCTGGGTCCTATCTCCTGTTTAATTTCTATTAGTGTATAGTTACCTAGGCTTTTCCTGAAAACAATAACAGGCCTCTTCCAAGGTGATTCATTCTACTCTAAGGTGCTTGTCTTTGGGAGCTGGGTAGCTTTATGTTCTTCTAGCTTCTGTCCTCATTGACTGTGTGTTTCATGAAGATTCAGTAGCCCTATGTGCTTGTTTCTTCGCATCATTTGAACAGCTGTCATTCTCTATTTTTACTGCAAAAAAAAAGTGATTACCTAGAAGTTCTATCCCTTTTTTTTCTTCCTTCCAGATTCCTCTTTGCACTAAATACAAGGGTAGTTCATCAAGAGAACTCAAGCTGTAATCTTAATAGACACATTTACATTTCCCACCATGACAAGTTTCAGACTGCATTCATTTTGTGAATATATGCATTCGTCCCTTTGGGGAAAACCTTTAGTCCATGTAATTTATTGTATAACTTGTTTTTCCATTTGTAACATAGAGGATAGGGAAACTAATGACATGACTATAGTACACTAAAAATGATTATTGTCTTTATGAGTCATTTTTTCTTAGTCTTTACTTTGATATTTTCAAGCATTTCTTTATCTTATATGCTAAAACTATTCATTCATATAACATTTTTGTTGAATTGCTGGTTAGGCTTTTATCTCTTTTTTGGCTATAGTTTGACAGACCTGAAAATCTACAGGATTAAAATCTGACCTTTTATCCATTTGACTAAAAATAAGACTTTTTTTTCCAAAAATCTAATGCCCTCTAATTCTGGGTCAGCAAAACAAATGTGAGTATTGTGTACCTGACTCGTTCTGGTTTACAGTGTATCCTCAGCTTTAGTCCTCAATATGCCTAGATCAAAGAGTTTATCATATAAACCTGTACATCAGTCTGATTTGATATGCCAATGCTAGCTAGTGGTAGAACGGTTGATTCAAGTGACTTCATCATCAATAATGTGATAGCTGTGTTGGGTTATGTTTCACTTGATATAACTCCTGCTTTTTGTTTTGCACCTTTGCTTATTAAAATAACCACTTTCACAGCTAAGCTAAGCTAAGAAGCCTATAGCTGAAACATGAGGAACTGAGGCCTTTTCTAGAAAGAATATTCACTTTTCTCACATTATTGTTAGTTAGGAGGGAGGCCATCCCCAGGAGATGGCTGCCACTCTGTGATCTGGTAGTTAGGCAGGATATGTTGAGAGCTGGTCTCTGATGGAGGCTGTCCTATGAGAAATATAGCAGAACATGCAGCTATGAAACACAATTTATCATGCAAAACAACATAAGTTAACTGACAGAGAACTTCCCTTGACAATATGAAATGCATCTACATAGGGAATTTACGTTGTCCAAATTAAGTCAGCAAAACATGTCTGTTCCATTTGGCATATTCCTTAATGACATTTACACCTGCAGAAGGTTTTAGAGTGGTCCTGAAGAGAAAATAATATGGACTAAATAGGTAGAGTAATAGACATGTGAAAGGAGGCAGTAAATTGCAGATTCCTGCAACTTTTTTATAAGAATATGGAATATGAAGAAGGAAAGCAAAGAAGACATGCAGTTGTAGAGGACAAAAGCTAAGGACTTTTGAGAATATGAGAAGCTGTAATAAGACTCAAAGATTAAGAAGGTAACAATCAGGAAACAGGATGGAGAATGGCAGGATGTAGTCAGGAGCAGCCAGAGGTTGAATGATGAAAAAACCCTCCTTTTTTCCCAAACTGCTATGGAAGGAAAGCAAAATACAGTACCAATGTGTGGGGACATCATGAGATGGACAACAGCCAATAATAACTACTCAGTGAAAATCAAAAACTAAAGCGTTAAATCAATGAAGATAAACATTGTATACATTTCAAGAAAACAGTTCAAAATTAATTATTTTTTCTGATGATTACTTTCAGTCTGAAATGAGCCACTTATGAAGATCGGTACCTGTTGTTTGAGCATCATGTTGAAGGAATTCTGACCTGCCATTTTCTCCTTCTGTTAATCAAAGTATTCAAGGTAAGGAAAAAAAAATTTTTTTGCTCTGTGAAGAATTTAACTGTGCACAAATTTTGCTATAAAAGTTAACATGAAAGAAGCTTTTAATTCTAGAAGATTAAGGGATTAAAGGTTACTCCAAAACTTTATTTATCTACCCAGTCAGCAGTGAAAGTGAAAATAACATTAACTTTCTTATGTGAGATTTTATTTTTGTTCTTACATCTCATACATCAGCTTACAAGGAAAGCAAAATGTCTATAACAACAGAAACGCTGTCATAGTTAGTAATGTTGAACAGTCTTTCAAGATAAAGAGGACTTTGATCTTTAGCTATACCTTCTTTACCATCCTATCTCTGTCTAAGAAATAGAAAAAAAAGCTAATTGATACATTTTATTTTTATCTTACTAATATGGTTTCTCAGTGAATGTTTCATACAGCAGCACAGACAAACCCTAGGAGAGGAAAAAAGTGTTCACAACAAATTTTGTGCATCTGGTGCTTGTACAAAACCTCTTCAGGTAAAAGAGAAGAACTCATGGTTAAGAAGATGAACATGCTGTTTCTAAGGGAATTAGCTGCATGTCAAATAGGAAGATTATGTCCTTAAAATGACACACAGATTTTACACTCTCATCTGATGTATGTAATCTCAGAGGGCATACATCCAGAACTTTTCCTCTTGTTGCTGTATTTGGTATCCTGTTTAGAGAAAAGGATAATGTCAGGTGTGAATAAACTTTTTACACTGCTGATAAGGACAATGTTTTGTAAATTCAGGCTCAGGGAAACCGTTAGTCCTACATAAATTGGCTCTGCTCATGGTTTATCATGATTTGCTAATTTGCCTTGTTTAACATGCTTATATTCAGTGTTAGCAGAGAATAACCTTGCACGATCATATTTTCCAGTGGAGAAACTAGACCTGCCAATTGGACCAAATTTCCTAGGCAATGTGCAATGTGGAGTAAAAAAGTGTGGGGTGTGCAGCAAGAATCATAATCCTGCGATTAGAACTGTCAGGTGGATTAAATATATAAGGAATGGTAATAAAGGATTACAATAATTATTTTGATAGGCAAGATAGATGCAGTTTATCATTTATTTTTTCAAACTGTGTTTGCAGAAGAGAGTATTAGGACAGGTTTTTAATGATCATAAGGTATTGGATCTCAAGCCATGTGCATATAAAAGTCACTAAAGGACTACAGTCCATTATGGTTATTTACACATCAGAATATTCCTCAATATCTTTAAACAGATTGATCTTTCTTTCTGGATAGATTATCTCAAGAAGCAGCCATGATGAAGCTGTGCTGAGTGTGTTACAATTTTTTTCACCTGTATAAGTTTGCTGAGTCTGTTGACAGCTTTAAAAATTTGGAAACAGGGACTTTCTCATCTACCTTTTGATTTCTTCCCAGAAACTGTCAGGATCTGTAAGAAGTAATCAATCATCGTAGTATTCAGCATTTTTCATAGACAGATTCAAAAAATAATAAGCAGCTCTAAAAGTAATGTCTAAGATCATCTGAAAACAAGTTTAAGTGTAAAGAATTAGTGCAGACAAAATAATACAGTTCAAGAGAGAGCTGATGGCAGAGACAAATATTCTGTGAAGGCAGATATGAGCCTGCTCAGACAAATGTGATTGCAAATATACTCTGGAAAGCTCTTCCAAAAAGGAATCACTATGTAAAAAAACAGGATGTCTATGAAATTTTATGTAGGTTTTCAGAATAGATAGAGATGGACTGTTTATATATGATGAACATTTGCTTAGATCATAACTAGACATGCTAAGTAAAGAAAGACCACTGACAGCCTTACAGTGTAAAAAGGCAGACTGTTCAATTTGATTTTGTACTTGACTGAGGACCACTGAAGTGAGCAAAGACCCTTGACAAAAAAAGGTACTTTCAGAACAAAATATCTTAAGTGCTATCTGACTTTGCCAAATGCAAAATCTGTAACTACCAAGGACTAAATTCTGCAATAGTGCTTGCATTACATTGAATAATTAATGAAATGCCTAAACAAGGATATTTCTGTTTCTATAATGTAAGCAATCTTTTGTGTGTATGTTCATTTGAAACCTCTCATAGCCTTTGAAAATGTCATTATTATCTCATTTAGCTGGGCTATGTTTCTTCAGCTGAGAACATTAAATAAAGTTCCTACTTTCTAACGTTCATTGACAAAGACAGCATGACCTCATGCCGTCCTCAGCATGTTTCAAGACCTCATTCTCAAATGAAGTGCAGGTAAGATAAAATATTCCTACTGAAACATCAATTAATAATTCAGCCCACATGCTGATAAAGGCAAGGGTGATCAATGTGAACTAGATTATCAATATGATTTAAACAGTTAATACTTAAGAGTCAGTCTTAGAAACAGGAAGAGACTGATGTAGGTTGATTAGTCCTACTGAAGTCAATAGATTTTTACTATGTAAAATTGAAGTAAGTAAGAATAACATCAGAATTCACTGTTTTGAATTTTAAAGCTGAAAATATTTAAAAGATGAAATTTTTCTCCCAAGCAAATCAGGACTCTTAACAACCAAGCATTATAAGTTACTCTCTTTTTCATTCATGTAAGCTATTTGCTATCTGATAATTTTTTTCAAGATATTATATGCATTACCTAAACAATAGAACATCCATTGTTATGGCTGATGCTCTTTCCATGAAGGCTACATTTAGCTGACATTCTTTACACTGCTTATACATTAAAAAAATGGATCAGATGGTTTATGATATCTTATTAAACTATGAAGTTCTGACTGTCACTATATATCCTATGTAGTAGTTTTACATACCTAAATATAGTATTGTTTCAGAACATAAACAAACACAATATGTTCATTTATTTTGTAATTTACTGTTCTGAGATTCTTTCTTCGCCTTCTGAAGAACCATGTAGTGCATACTCAGATAGTCAGAAATTACTGGAGTTTATTCTGTCAATCTAGCTGCAAGAAGTTGCCAAGATCCTCACCTCTAAGCTCTTATGGTTATTTAAATGAGATGTAAAAAATATACACTGAAAATATAGATCTTAGATGCTTTAACCCAGTTTGTCAACATGACAGTTATTCTGACTCACACTATCTGAAGATATGAGTGGGGTTTTTTTTTCTTTTTTTTTTCTTTTTCATCAGTGAGTGATAAGTGTCACTGGAGAAGAGTTATTCTATTGCAAGCGCATCACCACCAGGCTGGGTCGTGGATCAGTATAATTTACCAAATATACATCTCCTATTGCAAACTGTCATACAAAATCTGATTAATTTAAATTACCTGAGATTCATTAAGCTGAGATCTAGTTGTGATATTGAGAAATATTGAAAGTAAGTATACTGTAGAAAAAAAAGCTTTCAGCTGGCTAGAATCATTATCAGACTTCTTGAGGAATAAGTCACAAGTAATTCTGAGATCACCAGCTCTTTACATTTAAGTCCTAGAATTTCTATGTCAAGCATCTCAAAATAACTGTATTTGCATTTGTCAATTTTGGTGTGGAATACCAACATTTTGCATGTCCGGTAAGCATAAATCACCTGCAACCCAATGACTCTAGTCCACATTAAGTTTTGGGTAAGCTTAAATACCTTCATCTTCAAAATTTGTAAGCAAAACTGTTTTCACAAGTATGCAGTACATGAATGAAGTATAGCTTCAATCACTGAAATTACTTTCAACTTTAAATTTGCATCAGTAATCTGAAAACCTGAAGCCTCTTTGATGGGAGTGACCTATCAGCCTTAGACTTTTAAACACATATGAGAAATACAAATTTTAATTTTTGAAACAGATTTTTAATAGCTTTTGATAACCACTCACAAATCCCCTGTGTTCGTTTGTTGTGCCTAACATAGTTTTTCTTTTGGATGAAGTGGGGTAAAGAAAAGTCTGTGGATGTGTATGTCCTGAATTTTAGCGTAGCACGGAAAAGTATACAAAGAGTAAAAAGTGTAAAGAGTAAAATAAACATACATGATTTCATTTTTTAATTCAAAAGTTTTTGCTTTCTTGCTTTCTTCTATTTTTCCAAACTAATGAGCCAAGGTATTCAAATACCTCATAAATATATATATGATGTGTGCTTTAATAAAAAAAAAAGGAATTTTCATTCTAAAACATTTTGTAAGTCTTCAAAGCATTATTTTTATATTATACCAGCTTAAATAGTAGTTGTAGTTAAAAAAAAAATCTTTTTCTACATACAAGTCAAAATAGCTATATGCATCCTTTCATGTCTTTTGTAATGACAGTTTAAAAAACCTAAAACATATGAATTAAGGTCACAGAACTCCATTTACAGAAAATTATGATCAAAACATTATTTCTATGCTTTCTGATATACCTTTTATGAAAACACATGATTTGGGACAAACTCTACTCTGGAATTAATAGGTGGAAAATTCTGTTAAGATATTGACAAGAAAGTCACTTTTTAGTGTTTGGCTGGAAATAATATGAAACTGCTGGTCTTACATATATGATTTTATACGGTTTTATTCTTACTAAGGCAAACTAACTTTCATGGACTAAAAGGTTCTAGACTGAAGTTATAAGTGATATAAGCAAAGAAGTGCAGGAGAAGAGCAGAAGTCCATCAGTCACAGGATTTTCTCTGAAGACCACTGCCACTGCAAATGGACTTTAATGGGTTTTGCATTAGACTTTACAGAGGAACAAATTTAGAAAATGCATTGTTTACAGAGGGGTTGAATTTTCTATGTGAGCAGTATACAACTCTAAATATGAGTATGAGAAGTGGACCATGATAGGGAGAACAGCAGTGCTTCATAAATTCAACAGCTTCACTTTGAAAGTCATTGTCTAAACATCAGTTTGGGGGTTTTACCAAAATTTTTGCTTTTTATTTTCACTTCCAGTCAAGGAAAATTTAGTGAGAACTCATTTCTTTAAATGAATACTGTAATCTGATTTTCACACTCATGACTGCCACAACAAACTTGCAAACTCATACAATAATATTTATCTGCAACCTGGTGGAAAAGGTTCAGTCATTTTTCATTACCTGAAAGGAAATCTTATCCTCTTTAGTTCCTTGCTGCTATCCATAATACGTTTTTATATCATTTGCCATCCCAAATTTCCAGTTCAGTGACTGTAACTGTCCTCTGTATAATGTATGTAGCAAAGGATATACAAACTAGCAACAACACTAGTTTTGAAGGGAGTAGGGGGATTTATGTGGCCAGATCTTCAGGCTTAGAAAAAAAAGTGTTGTTTGGTTGAAAAACATTTTATCAAATGATAACTTCAGAGGTTTCAGCCTTAAGACTAACAGAGAAACTCTTCACAACTCATGTAAAATATATGGTTCAGACCAGGCTAGACCTTGCTCAATGCAACGGAGTTAGTTGTCTGCTGGATATCAGAGAAAAATTAACTGAGAAAGCAACTTTTTCAGACCAACCTGATGGTTTAAGGAGTTTGTAATAGAATACCTTCAAATACTTTAGAATTTTACATCTTTTGTTCCACAACTATATTTACATTTGATTTACATTTATGTCACACACATAATTCACAAACTTTGAAAACCGTGCATTGATCTGAATTAATTCAGCTTGGAAGGTTACATCAAAAATTGTGTAACACTGACACAAATACCCAAAGTAGATTAAGCACTGAAATGGGTTGCTTCTGACTTTTGCTAAGCTACTGTTAGAAGGCCAAAGCCTCACTTAGCTCTGCCAACATTTTACTAAAGTAAAAGTCTAAAAGAATGAGTTTTACAGCTGTTATCATGAAAAAAGAAAAAAAAAAAAAGTTTATACAGGATGATGCCATGTACTTGGAATTCAATCCCTTTCCTATTGTGAAATCAGACCTCTAAGGTTTCTTGCATCTTTTCTGCATAGGGCTCTGATGAGACAAGCCTAATATATGAGATCCTATTGTTTCAAGTGTCTTGGGCTATTTTGTTGGTTTGCAAGATGTTTTGTTTGTTAAAAAAAGATGTTTACACTTCTGTATTTGTTTGCATTTAAATGTTACCAACAGAATAAAACAAAATGGGTGGGTCAACAAAAAATACCATGACAGGCTACTGGGGCAAAACAGGAGACAGCAGTATGGTTTCAGCCAAGATCGCATAGAAAGTCTCTGGCAGAAAGAGAATTTAGAGCTCTTGAATCCAGGATGTCTTAACTATGTTTTTATGAATGCTTATTAATAGGGTCTGTTATTCACACCAACAAACAAACAAACAAACAAACAAGCAAAATCTAGCAGAAGGAAGTATGGGGAGGGAAGAGAGCTTTCATTTTGAACCATAGAGAATGTTAAAATACTGTGTGTGAGAGAAAGAACCTGGAAAAAAAAATGTTTAGGAAAACAATCAAAATGGTTTCACTTGCTTCTGGGTTTGCCTGGCTCCTATTCAGCCAACTTGACATGGACCAAGAAAGTGTGCATATTTGGAGGGGATGGACAGCTTAGAAATCTGGGAAGATGAATGCTAAAGAAATGAGAGTGTGAGCTGACAAGAGATTTCACTGGAGTGACCATATTTTTCTGAACTTTACAGTTTATAACTATTTTCAGAGAGAAGTTCATCCATCCAAATTTTCGTCTGGCTTCATGTAACTCAGTAAAGAACAACTAATAGCTGGAATAGCATATTTGAACTTTTTAGATCTTTAGTTTAGAATTGTTAACTCATTTATGACCTCACAGAGCCAGCCCATGCCAGAAGACTTCCTATGAGATCTTTACTTACAATGTTTCCAACCGCCTGTCAGAGCTGGTCAGTAACAAAGAAAAGAACACCTTCCCCACTGACATTGGGACAGGTAAGAAAACCCGTGACAATAGATGTGGAAAAAAATCAGTAAGAAGAGAGGCACTTATCCACAGAAGTGTTACTAAATTAGTCACACTTCTTTCACATATATCGAATAAAACACTCTCTGCAAATTCTCCCTGGGATAGGCTCCCACTATTTGGGCTGATGAAAATGCCAAGATACAGTAAAGTGTCTGTGAAATATGACACCTCTAAATCCCAAATGGTTCAGACTTATAGATATGTATGGTACTTCCTTGCTCAAAAGCAGTCTTTAATATGGTGGTAATCCCCAATGACAAGTACAAGACACCTGCCAGATGGCATACATCTTGACTTGAGCAAGTGATCTTGCATAACAGCCCGTCAGTGCGGGGAAAGTCCTCTTTAGGGTCTGTCTTGCAACATAACATCATTCCTAACTTGAAGTCCTTAAAAGAGAATAACAAGAATTGCAGATAGTCAAAATCACATAAACAAACTGCTTTTCCTAATCAGAAGTCTCCATCAAACATTCTCAAACTCTAAGTGTAGAATGTGCCTTTTTACATTAATGGTCCATCTGTGATGCACAACAGCCATGAGCAGAGGAAAAAACACCTGCACTTAAGTAGAAAAGCTGACGGTTCAGTCTTGCCTTTGGCAAATGGTATAAAAATTCAGCTCCTGCATATAGGATTGTCTTGTGACTGTCATCATCCACATGCTCATTGGGACTGTTTTCAACCACTGAAGCTGACAGTACCTAGCATTTAAATATTTTTAAAAGTTGACAGTCATTGTCTTTAAAGCATGGTTAGCCTTCTTTTTAAAGTAAAACCTCAAAATAAGAAACTAATGAGCATCAGATTGCCAAACTAACAGAGCTGATGCAATGAAAAATTATAATATAAAAACATCCTTCATAGGATTCTGAATATGTCAAATCCTGATCTAATGGAGCTGTGAAAGCAACCAGCTGTAAATCTGTGATGATTCTAATATAATGTTATTGTCAACTTAAATATTCCTGACTTTTTGAACTGATCCAGCCACTGTTTATTCAGGATATATGTCTCTTTTAGATATCAATAAAACTCAGCTCAGTAAAGAATGTCCTTTATCTCTTGAGCAGTCCCGGATAAATCACTTTAGGTTGCTGACAATTTTAGGTGATTACTAAGAATGCTGAAACTGAGGGGTCAAAGAAATCAAACCACCCTTCTCCCCTCTCTCCTCTCTAACCAACAGAACTTTATTTAAAATAAACAAGCAACAAAAGCTTGTGGAAAATGAGACTATGATTAGGTCACAGTTACTCTGACCTGGTTTAGACAATTTTATTAGGCTGACTTGATTCACATCCTATATATACCCATTTCTCTTTGACTCTGGTAGGAAACAATCTCAGTTAAAGATGTATACATGTAAAGATCCCTAAAGATTCATGCAGATGAATTCAAATGCTTATGGTAAAATATTTACCTCTCACAGAATTTATGTATAAAAATAGTCTACTTTTTACACTGGGAACTACATATCTGCCTGTGGTCTGCACCCATCACCATCATGTAATGATGTAAATACCAACATTAACAGCATTAATCTTGATGGCTTTTCCAAGCATTCAGGAGTATTTTCCTTATGTACAGTCGTCCACAACCACAGACCTTGTTTCCTGTTATCTCACCTTATTACCCCTGTTATTCAGCGTTTGATACATAAGATACAGTGCACATTCAGATACATAAGGTTGAATACTACCCCCAATTCCTCACCTACAGGTTCACCAGGTTAGTCATCACCCTACTGCCACGGCACAGGAATAAAGGTAGCGACATGGGGAACAAGGTAAGAAGCAGACAAAAGCTTCTTTTCATTGTTTTTGTGGTCACATGACATGTAATGGGTGTCAGAGCTACGGCTATTGTCACAACCATTGGACCCATTTTGTAAGAATGAGAGGAGTGCTGTTTGGTACAATCTGAAGATTCAGTATTTGGAAACCTTGCTAAAACTGTTTCTCTTTCATTTCCTTCTAATTTGAGTTGAATGTATCTTGTTCAAAATCAGGCAGCCCATACTGAGTGCTTGAAACAAAAGATAATGAATTAAGGTTTTCCTATCACAACTGAGTCAGTTATATCTGTTCATAAAGCACCGTGGACACATATCTCAATTGTTGTGCCCCTTTTTGGTTAATGTGTGAATTCACTCACATTTTTCAGGTGTTCTAAAAAAGGATAACATATACAAAAAAATATGACTATGATGTTGGGATCTTCTGTTTGAATTGATGGCTAAAGATGGAAGTCATCCTAGAAAGGTGATGGTATCAAACAAGAATTCTGTGTTAAAAATCTTCCCTTTTTTATGTTAGGTTTCTGTTTAATTGATTTTGAATGTGTATGTTAATGAGGAATGTAAATGGTCTTCTGCATTTTAGAGTTGCAACCTGAAGTTGTCTGTTTCATGAAAAGGAAATGTATCAGGATAAGGAAGGTGACACTGTAAAAGGGATGACATAATGTGTGTCTGTTGCAAAATCAGGAGAAATAAGGCAAAAGAACAGTAACTTTCAGTGTCATTAATGAAAAAGACTAATTATCAATCTGAACTACTCCTTAACATTAACTAGAACATATGTTATCAAGAAAATGGATTAGTGCTAGGACATTTTTAATTACATTTTTTTTATTATTTTTTAAAATTATCTGATTTTTTTCTCTTTTGCAAACTTGAAACTTCATGCACATTCTTCTTTTATTCTCCCTCACCTTTAAGAAATGTATTTTCAGTGGAAAAAAAAAATTAGTGAAAACTTAAAATTAAGCACATTTTCACTAGATATAGTATCATCATGGATCAGAGATGCTAGTTCCTATCCTACAAGAAGGTGAGGCAGAATAAAAATTTGGTAGTAAAATAAACTTTCCATATGTATATATTTATTGATATTGGTAACTTTAGGATGTTTCATGAATTACAGTTCTGGAGACTGTGAAAACAACAAACCACCACGTATTTTTGTTTTCCATCTTAGATTATAATCCATACTAAATCAATGCCTTCTCTCAAAATTTTGATGAGAATGGTAAAAATGATGCCTTGTGAAAGTTTGATTTTAAATGGCTGACAATTGCTTAAATGACTTCACTATATATAGCAAATCTTCAGGGAATATTTAATTAAGTCATAATTACAAAAAATATCCTTGTCAGGCACTACAGGCCCATAGGGAAACTGAAAGACATGTAGAGGAGAATCTCATTATCAAAGATCTGTTTTATACAAATTAAAATTGACTTATTCCAAATAGACTAGATGAATTGAAAAGGCTATGTCTTTGCAAATTAACAAAGTATTTCAAACATACTCTAAAATAAAGATACAAGAATATTTAAATTAAAATAGGAAACATACTTGATGAAGACATACAACACATGAGGAATGGAAACTCCAAAATGACCTCTAAAATTATGAAGACAAGAAACCTCAACAATAACAAAAATACTTTTTTCTTTTTGTGTTTCTGTATCTGCTCCTCAACATGGGTTGAATGTGTGTTGTTTCCGGAGTGTTAAGCAGCACACAGCACACAGAATTGAGAATTTTCATTACTATTCACTCTCAAAATTAAAACTTGAATAACAATAATAACACAGCAGGCCTTTCTTATTGCTTTCGTTACACTAGCACAGATCAGTCAATTTAATCAATGAAGTCAGCATCTTCCACAAAATATAACCCTGACTTCTTCACTGAGTCACTTATGCAGAGACAGGAATCTGACTTTACGGATTAAATTGCAAAATACACGTTGTTGGTTGTTTGAAATGTTACTTTGTGACTCTATAGATGGATTAAGACATCAAAGAAACAAACTGTCCGTGCTTAATTCCAGGAATTTATGGCTTCAGGATCAGAGAGTAACGCGACACATGCAAAAAGGAAAAATAATACTTAGGGTAGCTACAAAACAGTACTTTAGAATTCAGTGAGAGTACTGATTTCACATTTGGTTCTTAGTAGGTGGTACAACACATAGTCTTACCAAAGATAGCTGTTATTTAAACTACTATTCTTGTAAACAGTTTTGCCCATTTAGAATTCTTTTTTTTAGACTTGGTCTATAAAAAGTTTCTACAAAAATGAGGCTCTGACATCATTGCTTCATTCACTTCTCTACTCTATTGCTCCTAGAGTTTATGGGTCAGTTACATAGATGATCTAAACTGGTGTCTCTTCCCTGGCTTTACTTTTCCAGAAGATTGATATATCCTGAGAATACCAGCACCTTTTTTATACAGTTTGGCAATATGCTTATCTGTGTCATTTTCATTTCAGTTTTTCTGGTACTGTGGAACTTTACAAGAATTATTCTTCACAATTTACTTGCATGTCTAACTAAAAAATGAGGAGGAAAAGGAAAGCTGACAAGAGCTTGTAAAAATAGACATGCCCTTGATGAACATTAACGTATGTTTCAGTCTCACTACCTGTTTTTGTTGTGTTTTTTTTAATTAGAGTAAAACACAGAGTTGTGGCTTGTATAGTGTAGGTTATTGGGCAGACATCCTACACAGTCCAAAAGAAAACACTGAGGCATGTGTGCTTCCTTCTGTTATTCTCCATCCATGCATGTACACCAAACTGTGTGCCCCTACACCAGCTTTGGTGGACTAACAGACTGCAAATTCACAGCCTCTCTGGTATCATCTTTTCACAGATGAAAAAAGGAACATCTTTGAATGACACCACGGAGATACAGAGATTGTATTTCAAGATACATTATGATATGATACAATATGATACAATACAATTTTCTTTACCATACCTTACCCCCTTTAGATGAGTGAAAAGGAATAGTCCTTTCTTCTTCAGTGATTTACCTGAGACACATAGAAAACAGGTGGTATTTTTAATTTCTTAGCCTAAGGATTCATGGTTTTTATCCATGATATTCTGGGATTTGTCTTTATTCATTCTGCTTAAGATCACACTTTGTTTATATCAGGGACATAAATCCATTACCATAATTCCATTAACTCACATTCACTTTCCTGAATTTGCAGCTGTTTTACCTATTTTCTGAAGGCTGATTGTCTTCTATGTTGTTCCATTTTTTGGCACGTAATTTACTAAAGCATGAACAACTTTAAAGAGAAGTAGTCTGTCTAGATCTTGAAGTACTGTCTTCTCTCATGTAATCTATTTCAGAATATACTTAAAAAGCAAATTACATCCTTTGAGCTATTGAGTTTGCACACTTTATTATTCAACCACTAATACAGCTCATATTTGTATCTCTGATTATATCTCATGCATATGAGATAAAATAGAAACAAAATTTTTTTTGAGAGCTAATTAAAAATGAAAAATTGATGCATATCTAGTGTCCTCCTCCTCCCCCCCCCCAAAAAAAATCACAAATTTGAAACAAGCCCCCTTATCTAAAAAATTTCAAGGAACAATTCTCCAACACAAATCTGGCCATTTTGTGAATTCTGCCTCAGCAAAAATAAGTGAAAGTGGAACCAGTTTTGCAATTTCATAATTTCTATTTCTAGAGATTATGATGGAAGATTATTTTATAAACAATAAAGACTAGTCCAATTTTCAGATGAACTTTCCCAGCCTTTCAGAACTGTTATTTTATATGCAGTCAACTGGAGGTTTTTTGTCTTTTTTTTTTTTTTTTAATGCATTGCTAATTGTGCTATACTTTACTGGCTTTTGGCTTACTTTTCTGATGAGATGCTTAGACTATGCCTTCAGCAGGTCATGAACTACCTTATCCTGAAATACATCTTAAAATTCACTCTCTTCCACATGTATGATAAAGCAGAGATTTCGGCAAATTACTATTATCTTCTCCTTATTTTCTAATATCTGTTTATTTATTTCACTCACCTCTTTGTGTTGTTATTTTGCTAGAATATGTGGTCTTAGTGCAATGATCATCTCTCTGGTGTATAACTGTCTGGCACTGACAATTTGTGGGTAACTTCTGGCATCTATTACAGAGTCACATCTGTTCTAGGAAGGTAAGGGGCTGGTTCTGTTTTCCCTCCCCTAAAGATAGACCTGTAACTATAGATTCAATAATCTCTAAAGAAGGAAAGATCAAACTTTCCCCAGTGAACATACTTGCTTCTCAAACCATGCTTATTGCTATGTGTGGTCACTGCCACTCCCCTTTGTGATTTATCAGCTAGTATCTGCTAAGACATAGACATAAAACTGTGTGAACACTTTTCATAACATCTCTTTTAAAACATCTTTATCTTCTAACAGTCTGAAGATCCCAGGTATAATTTCTAATATTTTTAGGCTAGCGATTCTCAGAAGCACACATATTTCCTCCACTACTCTGCATGTTATCTAATTTTTTGTGGACACAGATGTTCAAATGGATGGTCATTAGGAATATTTCCTACTTCCTCTCCTCTCTTATGTAGGAATCATATCACCAGGTGACACTGAGACTGTAACAGCAGGCTCCAGATCTGTGGAACGTCCCACTCTGAGCTAYGCTAATAGCTGCGCTAGGCCACTTTCACATGTAGTTGCTGTGATTTTCTCTTATAACAAGCAATGAAGTCACAAAAAGAAGGTTGTTACTCCATGGGGTGATGAAAAGCAGGAGCAGGGGAACTTTTAAAAACAGAGGTTATATCTCATGCAAAGTTCCTGTAGTTTTGAATAGTCAGAAGGAAGAAACACAGAAAATAAGATGCACACAAGTAGATGTCTCATCCCTAAATATTCTTATTATTTTTCATGAGGCTATGAAACATCTTTAGATACATACATAACATCTTAAAAGACAGACCAAAAGACAGATGCCCTCTCACTGAGGTTTATTTCATGTCTGAGTTTGACTTTCAAAATACCCATTAGATTTAAATATGAAAATAACCATAGAGAAGATTTTTCTGTAAAACTGACAAAAAAATCTGTTACCAAATCTGTCAGCAATCTTTCCAATAGACACATAGATCAACACCATATGTGTATAAGTATGTGTAAACATATATGCCAGTATGCCAACTATTCCTCATGTGTCTTATTCTGATATTTCCTAAAATCTTTTACAATATTATTTTCAAATATTATCTTTGAAACAGCCTACCTAACATATTTTATGTATTTTGAAAAGGAGAATATTTTGGTAAGTTCTGATGGGAAAGCTAATGAGTTATAATTCCTAAGCTGAACAAGCAACCAACCAAACACAAGACCAAATCTGTTTAAAAGGGTATGTGCACTGGGAGGGATTTAACTGAAGACCAAAACATGTGAGCTGGTCATCCAAACTTCTGCTAGAGTCAATGACCTAGACAATAACATAGGTGGATATTATTGAAAGGTTTGCAGCACCTCTTAAACTATGGATATGCCTCACATAATTAGTGGAAGGCATTATTATTCGCATAGGAGTGCCCATCACCCACCTGGACAAGTAAGCTAGTAAACGATAAACTGAGAAAAAGCTGACCTTGTAATAAAAAATGTTTTACATGCATAGAATCTAATTTAGGGAGAACATAAACTAGATTAAAGCAATTTTGAAAACCACAGCTAGTAGGAGAGAATATTATGTAAAGGTCAACTGCATGTGGTAGGTGAGATAAAGCTCCTGACCAGATATAAAAAATCTGTTCTGCATAACACCTAAGAGATTATAAAGAATGAATGCTTGTGTAGGAGAGTGGAGAGAAGAAAACAGTGGAAAATAAGGTCCTAATCTAATATCACCAAGGAATAGCACAGTACTAAGGAACAGTATCATAAATGACTAAAAAATGACTCAAGAACCTGGACTCCCTCTCAGCAACCTGAAAGAGCTGACCAAATTTCGTTTAAACATAGCTTAGTTTATCTATAGTAGGCATAGATAAAATTTGACAAATTCTGTAGTTATTGATAATGTCTCACCTTAGGTGACAAAGTATGCCACTCAATTTATGCTTTGAAGTTGTGTTGTTAGCTAAAATGTGTTTGCCTTTTGTGTAGGGATGCCCTTGCCTATCGATGAAGAACCAACTGGTGAAGGGACTAAAAATATTCCCTCGATTAGCTGATCCCATAGGTAAGCACAGAGGTTCCCAGTTACCTTACAACAAATCAAGGGTGGAATCTGGAGTCACTAGCCAGGTAGAGTGTAATTCAGAATGAGATGAATTGCTCTGCATGGGATGATTCAGTTGCTCAAACACAGGCATGAAGCATCATTTAAACTATCACAAAATCTATCTGGCCTCCAGCTGCTTGTCCAAAATGTCAGAGGTCTCCCCAGTACATATCTCTTTCTTGTATCATATTTGACATAGCTTGGATGCTCTGGTACTTCTGGTACTTCTGAAACAGCACCTGATGTTTATATTAAAGTAACTGTCATGAACTCTACCTTACAGAGCACTGAGTCACTCACCAAGCTCTGATGACTGTTTTAGATTGAGACTTTGTTGACAAAAGGTAGGTATCTATTTTCATTGGAAGCACCTGCAATGGCCGACCCAGAAGATTATTGCACAAAGAGTTAGTGATCCACATACGGGCTGTTCCTCAATGTATGCCTGCACATTGTAACCACCAAATGACAGTTGCTTGACTCTGGGAGATCTGTATCACGTGTTGTGTATTGTTCTGCTCTGTCCATGATCACTATCAGTGCATACTCTTCTCAAACTGTGTATATTAGAACTGCCAGGGTGCACCATCCCAGGGGTTCATCAAAGTATGGGCTGTATTCCTGGTCTGACTGCTCCTAATGATTGATGAGTTTGTTTTTGAATAAAGCTCTATAAAAGCAAAGACAAACTTAGAACTGGTGAACCTCATCATGGACAGGAAATCTGCACAGCATGCCATGGCCTGACCAGAGGTCTGTCTGATGCTATATCGTCTTGGGGCTCTTAGCGTCAGAAGGGACGTCAAGATTCCACCAACAAATAGTGATCCACCTTGCACGTGTTTATGCCTTTCTTACTGTGATTCTAAATGAGCCAGCACTCTCTAGTGCACAACATCTGAACCTGCATGTTCCGTGCACAATACTACCAGTTCAACTAGCAGTCCAGAAGGGCACAGGTTTCCTGTAGATCCTATGACACACCTGCTAGATGCATGCAAAAGACTCAGATACTCTAAACAATCTCAGATGATGTTAGATACCTTTACCTGGACAGCTGAATTGAGTCACTCACCTCAAAAATGACTAAATGTAACTGTCAGTCTTGCACTGAATCTCACCCATCATGGTGCATAATAAACCTTACTTTGCATGACTAAAATAATTGCTAAAACTTGGTATTCTTACCAACAACCATTTTTCTACTACTTACATTTTAGTTTTATTTAATAAGCATAAGTTTATTTAAAACCTCATGTTGTGTCACTGAGTCCTGATTGGAACAAAAAGATATACTTAGATGATTAAATATAAATCAGGTCTGCCTGCATTATAATCATGGCTTTTGTGAACTAAACTGAGAAGAATCATTAATGTTCTTTCTGTGTAGTGCAGCATAGTTTTTACTATGAAGAAAGAATCCTGAGTGAACTCTGTGCAATCTGACAGTACCATTACAGTATCCTGCTTAGCCCTTATGACAGTTTCTTTTCTAATTCTGTTGCTGGTATGCAATTTTTCTGTGTTCTGAAGTCTTCCAGTATGTAGTTTGCAGGAAGATGAACTTCAGGGAAAGTATGGCAAAAAGCAACAAGAAAAAAAGTTGAGTCATTTTCAAGTGAGTGATGATAAAAGTATAACTTTGCAAGTGAGAAAAAAAAAAAAGAAAACCCCTGGGTTTAAAGAATTAAAATAAAACCCAACACATTTTAACAGCCATAATTCTCATGAGTTAAAAACTGATAAGTGATGTGGACAAGCCTTCACTGGGAACTGATATGTTTCTTCTTCTGAGGTCAATTAAGTTTGATATCAAATTGTGGATTAGCAGCAGACATGTTTTTCCTACACTGATAGAGGTTAATGTGCACTGCTGAGTCCGGGGACTAAGGGACTAAGTTTTACATTTTCAATGCTCAAATGCTGTCCCCAGTCCACCATTACTTGAGGGGTCCCCACTGAAGCTTATTAGAAAAGTCTAATAACTGTACTCCTCTTCCAGGTTACTTGTGTTCTGCCCTAAATGCTGAAATGGTAGGAACGGGCAAAGTTCTGCAACAGCCCCGAGCCCTCAGAACCATGTGGAACCCTGAGGCAGCCTCTGCTGCTGACTGTGGTCTTTTCCTCCACTCTTAAAGCCACAGAGAGTTTATCACATCCTTGATTTGCACTCACAAGTTGTAAAGCCATATAATTGTAGGCTCTGATCTTGCAAAAAGGCAAGGCAAAGTACATAGAATTCCATATGGACCTTATGGCCTCCAGGAATAATTCTTTGGGCAAAGCTAAAATGTTTTGTGTACCTAGATGTGCATGTATATGCACATAGTATTTTCTTCCCTGAACAGCAGTGGTCCAAAATTTGGTGTTTGCAATACTTTTTTTGTTGTTCTTTTACTTTTTGAAAACCATTTGAAATGTAATTGATTCCTCTCTCTTGAAACTCTAACTCTGGGAGAAATCATAAATGATAATTGTAAATTTTCCGAAAAAAAAAAGTAAGTAACAGACCTTTCTGACTGTAAAAGTCAAAGAATAAAAACAAGCCCACAGTCCTTTTGTTTTATAATCTTATGTTTTGTCTAGAATATAGTTGTCAAATCCCACAGCACGGGTTCTGGGATGCCCGCGGGTGCCTGGCTCCCCACGGCGCGGGTCCGAGGAGTCCCTCCGGGAGCCCGGCTCCCCATGGTGCAGGTCCCGGCATGCCCATGGGAGCCCGGCTCCCCATGGCGCAGGTCCAAGGAGTCCCTCCGGGAGCCCAACTCCCCACGGCACGGGTCCCGGGGTGCCCGCGGGAGTCTAGTTCCCCACAGCGCGGGTCCCGAGGTGCCTCCAGGAGACAGGGCCCGGGCTGGAGACCAGCACTGCTACGTCATAGCTCACACAGGGACTGGGGACCCCAGGCTGAGCCAAAATGGAGCCCTTGGGTGAGAGTAGGTGATGGCCCCAGGTGAACCTGGTCGAGGCAGTAAGGGCTCTTAGTGCCCTCAGGTCCTGACAGTGCATGCCTTTCATTTTACCAATACCAGATCTTGCCTGAGAGAAAAAAACTAGGCAACATGAGCACTCTCTCTTTCATGTTAAGAATGGATTAATTTCCCTTTTTTTCAAAATAAATGTGATGTAATATTTAGAGTAATAGCTAATTCTGCATTGCTCAGACATGAATACCTGCATAACTGTGTTAGTTTGTGGGTGTTCTCTCAGTATGGAGACTTTAAGATTGGGCCCATGGCTGGTTTCCCACCTTCAGATTTCCTATGGCAATATGAACAAATTAAATTTGAAGTTCATTAATGGGCTGAACTATGGTTAGCCTTCATATGCTCAAAAGAGTTATTTTTTACATGACTTTGTTTACGTGCCTCTCCAACTACTGTTTTATTTCTGTTGTTTTGCCAGCCGACCTTTTCTATTTGGAAATTTCTGTTGAAATTAAGCAAATAAATAAGTAAATCATATGGACACATTTTTACAGAGCACAGAGACAAGAAATAAATGAGAACAGAGACATACTGACCTTTTCAAACTTTCAGCATTTAGCATAGGGGAGATGAGAGGTTTATTGTGGAAGATAAGTATGTAGTACATGTTCTTACTTGAAATATCAGCAGTATAGAAATTGTTTCAGTGCTTTTCCATGAAATGCCCTCATTTAATCATCCTCTTTTAAGAAAACTCTTTTCCTTGGCAAGGAAGTATAATTACTCTGTCGTAGATACAAACTTTTACATAGTAAAGAAAAGCTTATTGATGAATAGAAGAGGTGTATATTTTCCTTTTAGCTCCGTTTCCATTTCAGATTGTATCACAGTCATGTGGAGATTTCTGGCTTTTGATCACATAGTGTTTTAAAGCATATCTTTTATTTCTTTTTTCAGATGATAATTTGCTTATTAGTAAAGAGGCCTCAGGCACGAAGGGCTTTCTTGTGAAAACCATTGTAAGAAAGATGAGTGAATGTACAAAGAACACTTCACAATCCCCAAGAGACAGCTGTGTTCCATAAGACTGGGCCACAGGAATAGGTTTGTTGAATTTTAACTTGCTTAATTTTATTTTTTCTTCCCTAAGGCTTTAATAAATTGCTTTTTTAGAACTACATTTCTATATTACTATGGGAATAGATGGTTGAGAATGCTTGAGTTCAGCACATACTGTATCCTGGCTAAAAGTAAGAAGCATCTCTGAGGGTACTGTCTATATAGAAGTAGTAAAAATGACTGCAGATTGTGTGGACTGAACCAGCTGTAAATTTGTCAGTAGGTTCCCTGCCCCACTGAGCAGAAGGCTCACATTTTACCTAACTTATACAAGATTGTGGAAAAGAGAATTGCTTATTACATATCACAGTTATTAAATGACAGAGTATATCCTCAGCAAGATGATACATAGCTGGGAGGAGTGGCTGATACACCAGAGGGCTGTGCTGCCAATCAGAGAGACCTGGACAGGCTGGAGAGGTGGGCAGAGAGGAACCTCATGAAGTCCAACAAAGGCAAGTGCAGGGTCCTGCACCTGGGGACGAATAATCCCATGCACCAGGACAGGTTGGGGGCCAATCTGCTGGAAAGCAGCTCTGCAGAGGAGGACCTGGTTGGACAAGAAGTTGGACAAGAGCCAGCAATGTGCCCTTGCAGCAAAGGAGGACAACAGTATCCTGGGCTGTGTTAGGCAAAGCGTTGCCAGCAGGTCAAGGGCAGTGATCCTTCTCTCACCTCCTCTGGTGAGGCCACATCTGGAGTATGGTGTCCAGTTCTGGATTCCTCAGTACAAGACAGATATGGAGTTTCTGGAGCAAGTCCAATGTAGGGCTACTAAGATGATGAATGGACTGGAGCATCTTTCATATGATGAGAGACTGAGAGACTGGGGACTGTTCAGCCTTGGAGAAGAGAAGACTGAGGGGGGATCTTATCAGTGTGTATAAATATGCAAAGGGAGGGTGTCAAGAGGATGGGGCCAGTGAACAAGCAAGGGGCAAAGGGCACAAACTGAAATACAGGAAATTCCATCTAAACATGAGGAAAAACTATTTTACTGTGAGGGTGACTGAACACTGGAACAGGTTGCCCATAGAGGCTGTGGAGTCTCCATCCCTGGAGATATTCAAAACCTGCCTGGATGCAATCCTGTGCAATGTGCTCTAGGTGACCCTGCTCGAGCAGGGGCATTGGACTAGATGATCTCCAGAGGTCCCTTCCAACCTCAACCATTCTGTGATTCTGTGATGTCTTCATATTGCAAGTAACAACAATGTGCTTAGCATGAGGATTAGTACTGAAAGCCAAACCTGTGAAATTTATCTCTTGAGATAGAAAAGTTGTTTCATATTGATGCATTATTTCACATGGCCTTTCTTTTCCCCCTGAAGACTTTTTAAGGTATCTTCAGCAAAGAAAATACCAAAGATGCTAATGTACTCAAAATGTAAGACATGACCTAACATGACACTGTGAAGAATTTGATAGTTTTCCTAAAAAAAAAAAAAAAAAAAGTTTTATCATCATCAGAATCTTTCAAATACTCTGATATCATTTTATGAATATATTTGTGTCAGAGGTCATTATGAAAAGGCTTATTATGAAACTTAAATAGGGAATAAACAATGAACTTTATATTTTAAATTATACTTTCTGTTTTGACAATTGCATATATTATGACCTGCAATATATGGGAAAGAGAACCTGCTGTTGTATTCACTAATTCTCATATCAGTCCTAATTTAAAGGTTACTGGGATCAGCAGAAGTCCTAAACTAGTGAAGAGTTTTGGTTGAACTTATAGATATTTGCAGCTCAACTATTTTATTTCAGATGAGATCCAACAAATTAATGTCATTTGCCACTGTTAATGTCCTATAAAGGTGTACTAGTCCCAGTGTCCATTGTGAATAGCAAGCATTACCACGCTCCCATGAAATTCCCGAGAAACCTTGTTCCCAAAAGTTCTAACCTCAAGCATGCACAATATTATTTAAGAGGAAAAAAACGAAGTAAGTAGGACAATAATAATTAAAAAAATAATAATAATCTCAGACTAGGAAAGAGGATGTACAAGCAAGGAGATATATGTATATAAAACAAAAAAATCTTAGCCTTAGAGATGATCAGTTCTAACTAGTTCAGGATATTTTGAGAGGCTCCATATTCTTTTTTTTTTTTTTTTAAACTAGAATCACCACACTATATCTACCTCATTTGTCACAACTGTCTACCAGACTTACAAATACTGTTATCTTCATCAGTGTCTGTGGGGCTTATCACAAACAAGAGTCATTTTTAGGTGTCACTTACCTATTTAGTTTCATTAATCAGCGAATTCATGGAATGAATGAACATTCATTTGTGCAGATTTCCATCCTCCTGTTGTAATAGTTTAGGGTTCCTACAATTAACAGAAAGAAAACTGTAGTTAAGTAGTTTCATCAAAGACTAACATATTTTAAAGGTATTAAGCACAAATGCATTGCTTGTGAGCATAGATGTTTGAATGCGTGATTTCTATTTTTATGATATGCAGATTGCCTCCAGGAAGCTACTGGCTTATGATAGAAATCCATATCACTCTGGAAAACTCCTCTAAGAGGCTGTTAACAATTTGTATTTAGAGAAAATGAGAAATTCCAGTGAATAATGATTGTTAAATAAATCAGCATAAACTATGCTGCTCTGAAAAAGAGAAACACCATGTATAAACACACATATAAATGGGAATATTTTTTGTAAGGCAAAAAAGTTTTTTTTGTGGGGGGCTTTTTGCATTTTACTCAGACTATTACAAGACATTGGATGGAGTAATATAGAGTGGAACTACAGTCTCATAAAGATGTGGACAGTTTTAAGCAATCCATTGAAAGAGAATGAATACATGTATATTCATGTGACACAGTATACGAGCAACATCTCTTCAAAAGACAATTCGTGCACACCTTCTTGTGTGACTAGATGTGCACTGCTTCTATGAAACAGATAGTATCATATTGGATAACTAACACCTACATGCCTAGTGAGGTAAAGGGGAAGCAGCTGCCATATGTCATCTTTGAGTTGCTCCTTAAGAGGATGTTGGAACTCTTTCACAAGAAAGGCTTTCCTAACAAAGAGAAGACTAAGGAAATGATAATCATCTTCAAATAATAATAAAAAAAGTAGTTRTATACAGGAAGGTTATAAATCACTATCCAAATCTCTTGTGAATACTATAAAAAAACAGTCTTTCTAAAGGTAAAACAACGTTAAATCTAGGGGAAAATGGAAAGGATACTTTGACACAGAAACGAGCAAGGGATATGATGAATTCTCCATCATTGGATGTTTTTAAATACTGGTTAGAAAAATATCTCTTGAGCAGAATATACGATTAAATGATCATTCTGAATCAGGCTGAACTTCCTCATCAGCCCTGTTTTTTTTTTAATGATCATCAGATCATGACAAGCTCAGGTTTTTTTGGATCAGAGACTTCTACAAAAGATTCTCTAACTTGCTGTACATGTTACTCCTGAGATATCTCAGCTAAAGGCAGCTTGGACATTGCAGACAGTTGCCTTTTTTCATCCATGTTTAATGTTAACGAGAAACCAACACTTATAGGTTCTTTAATCTGCACAGAATTCATGAGTAAGTGAGGATTTTTGTCCAGATACAGTAGGCATGACATGAGTTTGGGCTTAAACAGGAGCATATATGTTTTCCAAATCTCAGCTCACCATTTTTAAAACAAGGTAGTTGCTTTTCCAGATGTGATACTGTACCATAAGACTGTTGTCAGATGATTGTGTAGAGGTAGGAAAATACAAGTACCTTTCTACAAGTACCTTACCCATACCTATTGGGACTGTATAGATTCCGAAACTAGCCTACAAACTGCTGAATACAACATTATTCACTAACATACACACTCTACTTACTAGTACGAAGGACATTATCCAAGAAGAGCTGAAAATTTTCATATTTTCTTTTCAAAAGCTCTTGTAATCCCTTATAAACATTTATGGCATATCTCCCACTGATTTCAATAACATAGGTTTAGACAGAACTGTAGCAAATGCAGCTTTGCTTCACTAGTTCAGCAGACAGCAACAAGCTTTAAGGTCCTTGATCACTATAGTAAATGACAAGCAATATACATTCAGCATCATTTAGGACACTGTTGTTGGGTATTTCAGATTATTTCAAAAGACTATGATGAAAAACACTGCAATGTCTCTTCTTTTTGTGAAGGAAAAAAATGCATACTATTAATTATGTTCTGGGAGTAGTAAAGGATATGTATTTTGCTACAGTCACCATTCCTTCTCTCATAAATATGCTTAGAGTCACAGTTAAATTCTGCCTCTTATGAGAAGTGCCAAGATGGCCTAGTGGAAGCTCTTCTGAATGAATATTAATGAGTTCTTTGGGTTATTGAACACACAGGATGTTTTGGGGTAGAATGTGTATCCATCAGTATTCTGGGATTATTTAAATGAAAATATATTTTTCCTTGATCCATTTCATTGTAAATATATTTTAACCAGCAACTTCAAGTGCTAGGCTGAGAAAATAAAAATAAATCGGAAACTGCTCTATGTAAATTATTATTTATTAGGAACAGATTTTTGTGGACAGACTGTGGGAGTCATCAGAGTAGGCTTTCCACTGCTGGATGCCTATGGGGAAATCATTTCCCATCTCTGTATCTGCTCCCCCTTACATTATCTGTCTTGTCATTCCAGAAGATAAGCTTTTCAGGGTACTATTTTATGTTTTTGTTAGCAGTGTTTGTTAGCACAACAAAGCTCCAACCCTTTTTAGCAGTTAACATTCATGCAGTTATGTAACACTGAAGTCTTGGGTCTTCTTTCCAAATACACTGAACAAGAAGGGTCATACACTTCCTTAGATGGTATGAATTGCATAGCCCCATTCAGGTCTGCTGATTTGTATCAAATGAAGATCAGGTCACAGTCTGCTGGTTGTCTGAAATTATTCAGGCTGTATATTCCATTATTCTATCATTTTTGCACAAGTGGGATGACAGGAGGACAGTGTTGAATATAGGGTCAAATTGAGTGTTATCACTGAAGCAGGCAATAAAACAAATTTACCAAACTGGAGCATTTATAATGTCACATAGGAACAGACGCATCTGATAAATAAAATAAATGAGATTAATACAAACTGGTGGGGAATAACATTTTCTCTGTCTTGGAAGTCTTCATAATAACAGTTCTTCTCTCCCCCCAAAATCACCAACAGTTGAACAAAATATAAAGTATAACTGAATATTAATGAAAGATGCGAAGACAGAGAGGAATTGAACTCTGTATGCATGAAAAGGGAGACCATTCCAGGGATAGGAGGAAAATATCACAAAACCACAGAAGTGTACAATTAAAAAGAACTACTGTATGTATTACCTGTAGATAACCCTACAGTCATTTGATACAAGCCCTGGAATTAATCGAAACATGCAGGTTTTCAAATATCAATGCAGTAGGCAATGTGGAACAAAAACTATTTCAGCTGGATCTGTAGATGAAGAATAATCCTTGTATAAATTTATATCACCTCAGTCTGGTTCTCAGAAGTGGAATTTGAGCAGCCATTTTGSATTTGAAGAGAAATATAATAATTAATTAACTTATCCGTAGCACAGTTGCTGTAACCAACTTGTACTTATTAAAACACTGATATTTGTTGGCCCTTCTGTAATCAGCTTTTCTATGATTATATAATGGGAAGAGATCAATGAGATTCCACAGCTTCTTAGGCTTATGGTGAGTTGGAGTCAGGAGTGCTGTCATTCTTCTGTTCCTCTGCCTAGTTCCTCAGAAAGTAAGTAGAGAAAGCTGTCCAGAGAGTAGAAGTGCAGTTATGGTAAAGAGAAGTGATGTACTTTGCCTTTAAAATGCTAAATGGCTGAAACAATGATGACATTCTGAGAGGCAGCACTTTCTAAAGTTGAAAAGTCACATAAAATATAGTTAGCATAAACTTCTAGAGTTGTTATCTTGCCAGTCTTGCCACTTGCCATTAGCAGTCAAGATAAGTACTACTTGCTGCRCTACTTGTCCTCTAAGCATGCCACTCCCATCTTGCCAGCTTCTCTATCGACATGAGTGGTACGTTATGGGTACTGGCAAGATAACTTATCTATGATGGAGTTGTGACACTCCCTCTAGTATCATTGAAATGAGTAGAGGTTGACCTTTGTAAAGTGACTGGGACCGGGAAATGACAGTCTGCTCCTTCCAGCACTTTTGAAACTGAGAAACTGAGTCAGACATACCATCTCTCTTTTTCTTTATAGCAAAAAAACTTCAAAAATTTGACTGATGATAAAGGTGGTGCTGGTCCTTTCCACTTTTTTATATATGTGCTGTAGGCTGGTAACACTCATCTGAAATATGGAAGAGTTAGTTTAATTTAAAATAAGTCAAAAAAATTTTTTTTTTCATCAGACAATGGAACAGTAAGCATGCAGCATGCAGAGGCATGCAGCTCAGTGATTAAATGGATCTGCTTACAGTTTGCATGCTAAAACCCATAAATAACTATTGGACATTAAGAATGGCAGCATTTCTGTCAAAGAGCGCTTTCAGGAACAAAGTACTCACATCTGTAGTGAGATTAAGCTTGACATTATTCTGGCATGACTACATCCTTGCAACCCAAAGGTACCTAAGGTCCAGGGGCATTAGTGAAGTCTTGAGACTCTTCTCTCTTTCCTCACATGGCTGGTACTATTTCAGACAGCAGTCTTAGGGAGGGATGAGCTAATCTGTTTTGAATTAACTTTGCCCCTTCATTTTCTTTTCAGTTTGTTTCTTTTTGGTTGCTAGTTTGTGTTCTGATCTTCACTTTTCACTCCTCCTCACTATTCATTCTTGTCTTTGGGAGAATTTTTTCTCTCTGATCATTTCACATTCTAGCTTGAACATAATATGAACCTCAAGCAGTGTTCAAATCCAATCAAGCTTTGCATCTGAGGATGTTTAAATGGTTTGCAAACCGGGTGAAATAACTGCCATAATGTCCCTCATGACTCACAGTTGATCTTATCACAGGGCCATTTATTTTAGAAACTGAAAAATATGGCATTAAAATCGAATTTGAAACTTGTCTTAGAATTTGCATCTCATGCCTTAGGCATGTAAATGACTAAGCTTACGAAAGTGGAAGTACACTCCCTTTACAGTTGTCTGTCTAGGGTTTTTGTATATATAAATCAATTACTAGTGATCTAGAGTGTACATATGGCTGCTTACTCATGTACAACAGAATGCAAGCATTTTTGTGAGCTTCTGTGCCTGCTAACAAAAAAGGTGAAATAAGAAGCTGAAAATGTAATTCTGAGTATTTGCAGTGAAATAAAAGTAGCTAATCCATTTCATGTGCTGTGGCATCTTTTGACTATGTAGGCACAACAGATGCAGAAAATAAGCCTTATATTTTGCTTATGTCTAGGTGCTTGTATCTGTTACAGTCAAACAGAAAAAGGTAAGATTCCTATAGTGAGAAATGGAATTCATTAGAATAACCTCAAGGTTATGCAGACATATCTGCACATGCACACAGTAAAGGAGAGGAGGAAAAGAAACTGTTATCCACTTGTTTACTACTCATATTTGTGTTTTATTGTTGTAGATATACTGACTATATGCTTCATAAGAGTCAAAACACCAAAAAATCTTAGATAAAATCTTGAAACAATAACTAAGCCAAATTTCTATCATTTATATTCATTTTTCCTTTCAGATTCAGTTAAAGCTTTTAAATGTTATTTTGAAAGGCATAGTCAATAAAGGAGAGTCTTCTACAAGTTCAGGGTGGAATCCAGAACCCTGGACTGAATTTTCTGTACAGTGAGACCAGAGGCCTGGAGGCCACAGAATTCAGTTCACACCAGCCTGACACCAAAATTTAGCTCCCTACAGACCATTCCCATGTACTAATCAGGTTATTAACAGTTTTATGGCTTACAATTTGATCATTAGTATTCTTCTCAAATATAAAAACATATCTCAAAAGAATTGAAGCAATCTTGTGCCTTCATTTCAAAATTAGATGCTGTTTGGTAAATATAATCTTCTTCATTTGCTTGGTAGAATCATGCTCTATTAACAAGCTATTTTTTGCCTTTGCAGTCTATTTAAATATTCTCTCAGTGTAAGAAATTTCCTTGTAGAGTGACTAATATCAGTGCTTCTTCCCATGAGCATGTTTGATAAACTCATAATTTACACATTTACGTCTCTCTGTAACACACAGGACCTGATTATTGTTTACACAAGGACCACTGAACAATACCCTGGCACTAAAAATGGAGCCTTCAGGTTGGTGTAATTTACATTACCCAGGCCTCAAGATGCACATAAATTACCTTAATAGCATAGTGTGAAAACTTCCCTTGTACATGAAAATCAATTCAATGATGTTTGCAGAAAGTATCTGTTTTTTTCCCACAGTTTTTGAGACCTACTCTTCAGTTTGCACTCCAGCAGTAAACAATCTGTGACAAACTCTTCTGAGGCTTAGTATGGGTAAAACCTATTGTGAAGAAAAATTCCGTAATTTGATAACACATTTATCTGATATCATTTAATGCATTTCTGCAGTAAATGCACCAACCTAAAGAAAATCTGTATTCTCACTGTGTGTTTTTTTTCCTATGTTCTTCACAATAGTTTGAAGAAATTTTATACGAGGAACAACAACAACAACAAATCTTCTAAAGTCCATACACAAATGAATTACATTAACTGCTATTACAGTTTCAGTAAGAGCTGAACATACCTGTGTCTCTGAACATAAGAGGTGGAAAGGTGCACCTAGCAGAGAAAGCATTTAAAACTGGATTTTTCTATCTCCAGATCAGACATGTAGTCATATTTTCATAAGGTGAAACTTTCCCTCATATTTTCCATAAAAAATATTTTTAAAGATTTAGRCTTTTACACCATGTTAATGTTTTTCACAAAACTGAATTCCTGTTCTTAGACAGCTCTACTTAATACTTTGTGGGGCTGAACATTTTATCAAACTTTTTTCCCACGGCCTAAACAGAAGATTCTCATTTCTTTCAAATGCGTGGGAAACATTTCATGTGATCTTTTTGTTTTCACTTTGATGCTTGCATTTTTTTAGTATTGCTGATGGTACTGAACTGTATTTATGATACCTCATTATAACCAGATTCTATTATGATCCAGAAACTCTTTCCTGAGAATGTGTTCTCAGCAACATTATTAAGGAAGACTTTTAATGTGCTCTTCATCTTAAGCAACATTTTATTGATTCTATTCCCCTAGTAATGGTGCTGTATCTGTATTCAGTTCACAACAATAACAATGCTCAGAAAAGGAGCTGTGCATAGTGATGAAATTAATCAATAATATGGTCGTGCTTACTGGTACAGAAGAAAGAATCTTACAGCTGATGATTTGCAATATCACAGAAAAGAATGCTTTTCTTCCAAGGAGAAAAAAACTAAACAAAACAATTTCAGGGATGGGAGAATTTCAAAAGGCAAAGAATTTTGAATGGGATTCACATAAACCTTTAAATGCTTAGATAACTTCTCCAAACTTGTCTGAATGATCCAAGTGCCAAGAAACAGACTTCTCATAAAGCTCCCGAGACACTGGATTACCCCAAGTATGGACCATAAATGGCATGACCTAACTGTTTTATTGAATAGTAGAACTTCTAGCTATGGTGAGAAGAGAAGGTAATTTTGACCTTCATCAAGTAGCAGGTCTCATTTGTGTTCATTTTAAGCATAAATAAAATTGCTTCTGATTTTAGCTGAAGGATTTCACTGGCTCCAATAGAGTCATAATGTTAACAATAACAGTAATTTTATTCTTATTTTTTAGGCTTTTCAGATTTTTTTAAGCTATCTTTTCTGTCTTTGCACTGATGCACATTACTTCTACTGGCGATCAAATAATTTTTCTGAATAAATTTTATGAAAAAATCACATCTTAATGGATTTTAGTGTAAGTTAATGCATACACAAATGACCCAACAGCTGTCTTTTTACAACTCCTACAAACAGCTCAGAGAATACACATGATTTATCATCCAACTTTGCCAACACAATAAAGTGGAAATGTAGTATCTGTTTGTCTTTCAGTAAAGCCACAACAGTAATACAAATTATATCTTCAAAAAAACCCAACAATACTTATATTCTAATTTGAACTTTTTTGTTGTTTTTGTTGACAAACTGAAGGTTTAATTTCTGTGGTTTTGTTCATAAGCCTTACATTTCTACACCTTGCATATTGTTAGACTGATACATAACATCCCAGCAGTACAGCTTTTCATGGCCATTAATTTGAATTTCAAAGATAACAATGGAGAAAGCCTCTAATGTATAAATTATTTCTGCTCATCAGAATATCTTTGTTTTAGCTGAGTTGTGGTGTGTCAAATTACACATGCTGGAAATCTCACAGAGGTGCCCCCTCTGTATTTAATCAGACATAGGTTTATTAGCTGTTGTTTAAAATGCTTGGTTTATTAGCTGCCTTTAGATGTTTCTGAAATGTTAACATTTTTCTAGACAATTTGGTACAGACCATCTGTTCAGTGATTTCTCTTTTTCAGAAGATACTGCAATAGATCCATAAAATAGTAAACAACAGATTAAAATAAGCAAAATAAGCTCTCAAGCTATGTCTAATTTTTCACAGAAACAATGTTCTTAGTCTTAAGGAAGTAATTTTTGAATAAAGAAAAATAACAATCATTCATTAATACATGAAGCTTCAGCATTAATAATGCTGAAGTTTCAACCTTTAAACAATTTCTCTGCTTGGAAGTTCAAATGTAATATACTACAAATCTATTTCACACGATGAAGTAAATAATGTTCGTATAGATATTGAAGAACTTCAGAGTGGTACTTCAACTTTGGAAGTTGGCATGTTTTACTATTATTTGAAATTTTAATGCTAGAAGAGTAGAAAGGAACACTTACCCCTGAAAAGTTATTCAAGTAACAAGTCCCGTAAATACCTTCCAGCTTTTCTCCAAATACTGAACTGAAAAATTACATTTCAGGATTGTCAAACACTATGATTTTTAACCTACTGAAATCTGAAGAGTAATACATGGTAAAGGTTTCTTTAAAAACATTTAAATTTTAATTCTGAAACTTTATGAGCAATTAAGCCTTGCTCAAAGGCCATTTGAATCAATGCAGTGGTTGTTCTCGTGTTCCATGGCTGTTTAGGAATTGTCACATTTGCTTAGATCTGTAGGACATCCCACTGAACACTATAGCTATACTGCAAGTCAGACAGTGTTTTTTTGTTACTATAGGAGTGCTATATTACTTTATATTAATCATGATAAACATGTACTAGATATCTTGCTAATTAGATCATTTATGGATTAAGAGTGAAAATAAATTTATTTCTTTATTAAATTGGTACCTGACTTTCTTGATGCATTAGCTCCCATTGAAAAGTGTAAAACCTTACCTTACCAGTGTTAACTGCCATCTTTCACTCTTTGTTGACTCACAGAATCACAGAATATAGAATAATTTATGTTTCAGGGACTGCCGGGGTACTGACTAGTCCGTCCAGGCTGGTATCAGCCATGAACTCAATAACTTTGCATTCTGTCCCATCATGCAGGTCGTTAATAAAAAAGTAAAACTATACCAGTCCCAGTACTGGGTCATCTCTAGTAACTGGTTGACAGTTGGGCTTGGGCTTTGTACCACAGGTCACAACCCTTTGAACATAAGAGTCCATCCTGTTTTCCACCCATTTTATAGCCAAAATATAATATATAACCAAATCTTATCCCACCATTTTGCCTATGAGGGCGCTATGAGAGTCCGTGTTGAAGGCAAGGTAAACAATGACTGCATTCTCCTTATCTGCAAAGTCAGTCAGATTATCATGAAAAGCAATCAGGTTGCTCAGGCACAATTTGCCTGCGGCTAGCCTGGTACTGCTACTCTGGTCTTTCTCTGCAGCTATGGGTTATTCACTTAAAGAAGGTGCCACAAGGAAAGGCATAAGTGCCCAAGTATAGCCTAAGTCTAAAGTTTAAATATTCCTAGTTTACTCGGTTTCCAGTTAATGCTGGGGGCACCAAAAACTCCTGAAAGCCTGTAACATCTGTTATGTTCAGAACTGTCTGAATTTTCACTTGTTAGAAGACTAAGTCTAACAGGATCCAAGAGCTGTTTAGACTAGCTGGCTTCCAAGGACAGATCTCATAGGTTTTCTCAGAGGGCATTATTAGATTAAACTCTGTATAAAACATAAATACAGGAATGTGAAATGCCCTGTTCCTGTCACTCTACACTCCTTTAGTCCAACAGCTTAGTAGTCAGAAAGCATATGGAGAAACAGATGATCTTCTGCCTGGAGAAATCCTCTCATTGCCAGATGTATATTTTACATTATAAACTAATTATTGTTGGTTATTTTTGTTCTTTCCAAAGAAAGGCTAATTTAATATTCATTTAACTAGTAAAAGAAGCCACTATATAGTATTATAATTAGATATCTCACCCTGAAATGGGGAGATTTGGGTTTCAGTCATTAGCTCAATGCATATGTAGCATCAAATGTTGAATTAATTATTTTGGGAAAGAATGGAACATTATTATTCCCTCCCAGGTGAGTGCCTTAACATCGTGTTACAGAGCCAGATGTTTGTTCCTTTGCTGGCCCTCCCCCTGTGTATGCAATGAGGAGTGGAGAAGGGGTGTTCAAAGGGAGGCACCACACTCGCGTGAAGCCCAGTAATTGAGTTCAAGACTTCATAAGTTTGTAGAGAAAACTGATTTTCTCTGCTCTGTTTGAAGGGGCAGCTTTCTTTTCTCAGAAGAAGGAGTAGAACTGGGCTAAGGTGGTGGTAGAGAGCCCTAGAGCTCCTCTTGCAGGAAGAGGAATGGGATGGGCAATGCCAGCTGCTACCGGGAAAGGTCACTTGCAGATGATGATGCACACAGTTTCACACCAATCTCCACAGCAGCAACAGCTGATTTCCAGGCCACAGACATAGACAAAGACAGTAAAACTGACATCATTTTTCCACATGCCACCCTGTGCAACCGTGTTGATGCCTGAAGCTATCCTTGAGTTACTTAAAGCATTTACTGTACTTGGGAGAGAGGAGATGAGAACACATCAGCTCAATCAAAAGATATGAAATAATCCAAATTCTCCAGTACTCTGAGTGAGTGAGGTAACCACTCAAAAGCTGATTTAAAGATAAGCATAACACTTTCTCCTGCATTTAGTGAAACAGTCTGGGATAGATGCCAGCACTGGGTGACTGCAAAGGCTGAGTTGGGTCAATGACATATTTCTTTTTAAGATGCCTGTAGAGGACTAAAGACACACTTTTATCAGCATTTCCCTTTGGATTGCTTAGGCAGCTCTTTAGTTATTAGTGTTTTTTGAGGATCCTTTCTTCAGAGCCTAATGTTTCTATTCAAATAATAAGTACATTTAACTCACGCCTACAATTTCCACTAAACATATGGAAACCCATATCCTCTGAGTAGAAGCTTAGCGGTTTGGTATACTTCCCCAGTTTTGGCATTACTATTACAAACATAAATGGATCTTAAAAGATTGTATTCTTAAGCACTAGAGTGGTGTGAGTCTGTCTAAGATATATAAAAGATTCCTGTTTAGTCTTCAAATTCTATCCTCCAAACATCATTTCTTCAGTGCATTACCTCTAGTTGACTTGAAAGATCACTTCTACATGTCTTCTTGTTGAAATGTTTCTCACTAGATTTTGGTTTAAATCTTGAAAATATTCTTTTGATTTTTGCTTCTAAGTGAAAAAAAAAAAAGGACTAGCTATCTACTCTACCTGATTTTCTGTTTAATATATATTTATGATTTCTCAAATTTCCAAGTCTATCTCTGATACTGATGAATTTGTTAATAATGGAAAAGATGAACAACCACTATCTCTAAAATTTTCTCTTTTCTTACTCTACTAGGTACCTTGAACTTTCAGTCTAAATTATTTGTAGTCTTGATCGTTTCCACTTAAAAAATGTAATTTGCAGAAATTTCAGTTTAATTTTTTATGAAGGTAAATATTAATTTCTCAATATCCATATTTCACCCTATTTGAATGCTTCATAACTTTGACTTATAAAATTATTTGAAACTCTGATTCATTCTGAAATTAATGATTCTCTCTCTGAAGTTTGTCACCCCAAAAATTCCAAATTATAACAACAGCTGGAATTATAATGCTAAATTTTCCACATAGTTAATATTTGAATTTTAATCTGTGTTTGAAAACAGCATGATTCAATTAAGCAAAAACATAATGATATTTGTGGTATGTACCTCAGTGATTATTTCAGAGTCCTTAATTTCACTTAGAATTATATAGTCAGTCTTGAGCCAGTTATGTTCATGGCTTTAAAGGGAACAGGTTAAATGCCAATTTCCATTGCTTAGTATAGTTTGATAAACTATGTTTGCATAGTTTGTAATTTCTTTGGCAAGTATGTAAAATATTAGTAAAGACAGAATAGTATCATTTTAAATGTACTTTGAATAGTATAAATGCTTGCACAAATGCAAAAAAAAAATCAGGTGTCTCAGGGGCACTTTATCATACAAAACTTTAATTTAACTCTTGTATGTACACAAGAAAATGACACAACTGATATACATTTTTTACCATTTGCAAGTGCAGCAGATGTGTATTTATGGTGTTGAATCATGGTTATTATTTTGTGTTATAATCCATTACTGAATACTTCATGTTATCATGCATTTTGGATATATTTTTTTCTTATAATGGTACATTGGTATAAAAGAAAGCTGTGATTACGTGATGAAAGTCTAAATCAAATTGTAATATGATTTTTTTTAATTTAGACCTTTTTGTATTACTGCATGCAAGTTGGAATGTTGTCTTTAAAAAAAAATCCTTAATATTTAACAATATTTGTGAGAGGAAGATAGTAGTTCACTCATAAATAGAAAAACAATCATACTTCTGCCCTTTGATCTACTGTCAAACAGAAGTTCTGAAGCAGGTATTGTAAACAAAAAGAGTATGGTACAATGTAGCTGTTTTCCAAGATCCTCTTGTTCAGATTTATTCTTTACTCAGAAGAAAACTGTTGAGAATCTGGAAACTTAAGTATCACAGAATCATGGAATGGCTGAGGTTGAACCTCTGGAGATCATCTAGCCCAACCCCCCTCTCAAGCAGGGTCACCTAGAGCACGTTGCCCAGGATCGCATCCAGGCGGGTTTTGAATATCTCCAAGGATGGAGACTCTACAACCTCTCCGGGCAACCTGTTCCAGCGCTCTGTCACCCTCACAGTGAAAAAGCTTGTCCTTAGATCCAGATTAAACTTCCTGTGTTTCAGTTTGTGCGCGTTGCCTCTTGCCCTGTCCCTGGGGACCTCTGAAAAGATTCTAGCTCCCTCTTCTTTACACTCGTCCTTTGCAGATTTATACACACTGATAAGATCCCCCCTGAGCCTTCCCTTCTCCAGGCTGAACAGTCCCAGCTCTGTCAGCCTCTCCTCATATGAGAGATGCTCCACTTCTTCAGTCATCTTTGTGGCCTTTAACTGGACTCACTCCAGTAGCTCCATGCTTCTCTTGTATTGGGGACCCCAGCACTGGACACCGTACTCTAGATGTGGCCTCACCAGGGCTGAGTAGAGGGGAAGAACCACCTCCCCCCACCCACTGGCAATGCGTGGCCTAATGCAGCCCAGGATACTGCTGACCTTCTTTGCCACAAGGGCACATTGCTGGCTCTTGTCGAACTTGCTGTCCATCAGGACTCCCGGGTCCTTCTCTGCAGAGCTGCTTTCCAGCAGATTGGCCCCCAGCATGTACCCCACATGGGGTTATTCGTCCCCAGGTGCAGGACCCTGCACTTGCCTTTGTTGAACTTCATGAGGTTCCTCTCCACCCACCTCTCCAGCCTGTCCAGGTCTCTCTGAATGGCAGCACAGCCCTCTGGCGTATCGGCCACTCCTCCCAGTTTTGTATCATCAACAGACTTGCTGAGGGTGCACTCTGCCCCATCATCCATGTCACTGATGAATAAGTTGAACTGAATTTGGCCTAGTATTGGCCTGTGTGGTACACCACTAGTTACTGTTCTCCAAACATGGCATTCAAACTTTGTGTTTAAAGGAAACTGAATTCATTGTAGATCTGTCCAGGGAGTGAGGGCGGAGTGGTGGAAATATGAGCAAATATATTTGGTCATATATGTTTTCACATATATTTGCAGAGCATCTAACCCAGTAACATCTTGATTTCTGGTTACATCTTTGAGACACTACTGCTATGAAAATATAAAAGAGTAACAATACAATAAAGTAGTTTTCTGACTCATTGGGATTCTTAAGGAAAAGAATACATTTGCTTTTCTTTCTAAACTGAAACACTAAATTATTTTCACATGACAAGAAAGCATTTTTCTTGTTTTTAAATAAACCAGTTTATTCCAGTTTATTATCGATATTTTATAATTGTAACTTCACTAGATTAAAGTTATCAAGTCCTCAAAATTTGTGGGAGATATTGCTGCTGAATTTGGAAGTAATGGAATACATAGTATTGCACATGAAAATTAAAGAGGTGGAACTGATATAATAAAAATGGAAACGAGGGAGAATACTATGCAAATAATAGCAAACATTCTAAATATGTACATAGAGGGAATGAAGAAGCCTATTCTAATGTGTTAAAATAGCTGTATGGAAAGATTAACAAGAGTGATGAATTTTTAACATGGGATGCATAATTGAAGATACAATGGCAAATAAAAAAAAAAAAAAAACACAAAAAAACAGAACAAGCATAAGAAACCTGAAACTGTAGTTAGTTTGATTCATTTAGAAAAACACTACTCCTGAGGGAGAATTTTTCTCTCTCTTAGGCTCCCAATTCTGCAGACTCTAAGCATACCAGTAGTATCATCGGTTTAACTTTTTGAGTGCATATTAGACATTTGTTGACCACAGCTAATAGGATAAGTGGAGCCACCTCTTGATTACATACATCAGGCCGCAACAAACCCCACTGAGTTTTGAAAGTCAGGTGTGCAGAACCGATCATTGATATCCTGTGTGATGCTGTTACATGTGTCTTGCACTAGAGTCAGAAAACCTTTAAGGCTACCAGCAGAAAGGCACGACTGAATGAGTTTTTGCTCTTTTGCCAGGGGAGTAGAAGCAAAGAAAACCTATCAGATGGCAGAAAATAGATAAAAAAAGGCATGCCCAGGCTCATGGAAAACAGTTCTGTAGGGTTTTCTGCCTTTTTGAACTTACTGGGATCCTGTCCCAAGTAATCTCTCAGTAAATGAGACTGATTTAGCCCTGAGGTACTATATGGCATGTTATGATATGTCAAGTGGATGAAAGGATGCTTTTCACCTCCCATTTAGGGAAGCATTTCTAGTACAGGTATGACTATTTTTCTCCTGAGGAACAGTCCACCTTTGTCAACTACAAAAGTCATTTATACCACTAATAATGACAGATATTTCACTCCACTCTCTTTATATTTGTCTGGTTGTGTAAGGCAAAATCAATCACAGAATCTGTTAGGGTTGGAAGGCACCTCTGGAGATCAGCTGGTCCAACCCTCCTGCTCAAGCAGCATCACCTACACTAGGTTGCCCAGGAGCATGTCCAGTCGGATTTTGAATATCTCCAAGGATAGAGACTCCACAACCTTTCAGGGCAACCTGTTCCAGTGCTTGACCTGTCTCAAAGTGAGGAAGTGTTTTCTTATGTTCAAGTGGAATTTCCTATGCTTCAGTTTGTGCTCATTGCCTCTTGTCCCATCAGAGGCACCACTGAGAAGAGTCTGACCCCATCCTCTTGACAGCCTACCGTCAGCTATTTATGCACATTTGTAAGATCTCCCCTGAGCCTTCTCTTCTCCAGGCTGAACAATCCCAGCTCTCTCAGCCTTTCCTCACATGAGAGATGCTCCAGTCCCTTAATCATCTTTGTGGCAATTCGCTGGACTCACTCCAGAAATCCAGGTCTTTCTTGCACTGGGGAATCCAGCACTGGACACAGCACTTCAGGTGTGGAGTATAGGGGAAGGATCAGTACTGAGTAGAGGGAAGGATCACCACCCTCGGCCTGCTGGCAATACTTTTCTTGATGCAGCCCAGCATACTTTTGGCCACCTTTGCCGCAAAAGCACATTGTTGGTCCATGTTCAACTTGTTCACCAGGACCCCCAAGACCTTCTCTGCAAAGCTACTAACTGGTCAGGCCCCAGCCTGTACTGATGAAAGTTGTTATTCCTCCCCCTGTGCAGGCCCTTGCACTTTGTTGGACTTCACGAGTCCATTTCTCCAGCCTGTCAAGGTCCTTCTTGGTGGCAGTGCAATCCTCTGGTTTATCAACCACTCTTTCCAGTTTTTTATTGTATGCAGACTACTGAGGCTTCACTCTGCACCATATCCAGGTCATTAATGAAGAAGTTAAACAGTACTGGACCCAATATGGACCCCTGGGGGACATCACTAGTGACTGGCTTCCTGCTAGACTTCATATTGCTGAACACACGCCTTTGAGCCCAGAAGTTCAGTTAGTTTTCAATCCACCTTATTGACCATTTATCCAGCCCAACTTTATGAGCTTGTCCATGAGGATGTTATGGAAGACAGTGTCAGAAGTCTTACTGAAGTCAAGGTAGACCACACCCATTGCTCTCCCCTAATCCACCAAGCCAGTGATCTCATTATACAAAGCTATCGGGTTGATTAAGAATGATTTCCCCTTCATAAATCCATGCTGACTACCTCCAATCATCTTCCTGTCCTTCACATGTCTGGAAATAGTCAGTATTAGCTGCTCAGCCACTTTCACAGAGATCGAGGTGAAGCTGGCCAGCCTGTAGTTTCCTGGATGCTCCTTCTTGCCCTTCTCGAAGACAGGAGTGACATTTACTTTCTTCCAGATGTCAGAAACGTCTTCCAGTTGTCATGATCTTTCAAAGGCAATCAAAAGTGGCTTTGCAATGACATTAGCCAGCTCCCTCAGTACTCATGGGTGCATCCCATCAAGGCCCATGAACTTATGCACGTCCAGTTCGTTTAAAAGTTCTCTAACCTGATCCTCCTTCACCCAGGGTAAACCTTCATTGCTCCAGACTTTTCCCCTGCTCTGATGGTCCTGGGATTCCTGAGGGCCAATGAAGAAGACATTCATTGTCACGGTCCGCGGGAGTGACGGGAAAGAATCATATGCACTCACAGAATGCAGATTCAATTCCAACTTTATTCGGCAATTTGCCCATCTTATATATGTTTGTGYAGTCGTACACTTTGCTAGGCCAATCACCATGYAGATTATGTCACAGGTAGCCAATCATGGCACCGATCACGCACGCAGCGGTCATGCCTTGTACCTTGCTACTTATTTAGCAAAGCTATCTTACCCTTAACCTTGGTTCCCACTGGCTTCTGCTAGTTTATCTGTACTTTCTCAGGATGTATCATTTCCAGCTGCACCAGTGTCCTTGGTAGACTACTTTAAAGCACGTAGCAGCGGCTACAGCCTGAGGCCTAAGGCTTCAGCAAATTTAGCTACTAATGCTAAGCGAGTTGTGCTAAGCAACTAATCCTAAACAGTGTAGTTCCATACTCTATAGATTGTTGTTCTGAAGGACCGCAAGGGCCCCAACACTTCATGACCTCTGCCTCTTCTGTGTCCTTCGTCATCATGGCCCCTGCCTCATTAAGTAGCGGGCCCACATTTTCTCTAGCCCTCCTTTTGCTGCTTATGTACTTTCAGAAGCCTTTCTTGTTGCCGTTCATGTCCCTTGCCAGTTTCAATTCCAGGTGGACTTTCTAGTTTTCCTAACACCATCCCTGCATGGTTGGACAGTGTCTCTATAGTATCTTGTACAGTGTCTCCTGGGTCACCTGTCCCTACTTCAACCTCTTGTACACTTCTTTTTTATGCTTAAGTTTAGCAAGGAGCTCCTTGTTCATCCATGCAAGCTCTCTTCTGTCTTTGCTTGATTTCCTGCTTCTTGCAATGGACCTTTCTTGAGATTGGAGGAGGTGATCATTGAATATCAGCCAACTTTCCTGGACCCGTCTTCCCTCTAGGGCCATCTCCAATAGGATGCTTGCAAGCAGATCCCTGAACAGGTTGAAGTCTGGTCTCCTGAAGTCTGGGGTTGTGAAAAGCAGGAGCTTTTTGCCCTGATCCCTCCTCACAAGATACTGAACTTCACTATCTCATGGTCACTGCAGCCAAGTCTGCCCCTGACCTTCACATCCCCGACTAGTCCTTCCTTCTTTGAACAAGGAAGAATCCTTTCCTCTCCTCACTGGTGCCTTGATCACCTGTGTCAGGAAGTTGTCATCAGTGCACTCTGGAAACCTCCTGGATTGCTTGTGCCCTGCTGTGCTGTCCGTCCAGCAGATATCCAGGTGGTTAAAGTCCCCGTGAGGACCAGGGCCTGTGAACATGAAGTTTATTCCAGTTCTCTGAAGAATGCCTCACCTATTTCTTCTTCCTGATCAGGCAGTCTATACCAGACATCCTTTTCAATACTTGCACTTGAAATATCAACTTTGGAATTTTTTCCTAAACTTTTTGTATTGCCCGTAATATTTCAAATTTGTGTTCCTCTTTGATATTCACGAGGACTCAATTTGATAAACTCTAAGTGGTTTTATTCATAGTCTGGTGGACAGTGGAGGAAGTATGGAAGCAATAGGTAACCATATCTTTCCTTCCCTGTATTTGTAAGCATACTCTTTCTTATATAAAAACTTTTATACATGTGCATTAACTTTGTACTACAGATTAAAATATCCTGCATAAAAATCATCTCAGCTAGTTTTAGTTCTCTAAAAGCCTGATGTTACATAAGATGAATCCTACCCCCTTGCCCCAATTGGGATTGTACTTGCACTCTGTGAAACAGTTAATTAATTATATTACTAATGTTTAATGAGTCAGTTTTGCATAAAAGGAAGTGTTAGATTAGAAATGTTAAAATTAAAACACTTTGTTTTCCATATCAGTAATTTGAAACTTCTCTGACGTTAAAATGAGTTCTGTAAATGTGTTTATAGAGACTTGCTTTTCCAGACCACTAGGTAAAAAATGTGGTCTTTTCAAGATTAACAACTCTGACTGGTGAAAAAATGAAGAGTAGTATTTTGTGCAGATAGGAGGGGAAATCAATGAAGAATAATAAGCATATTTTAAAAGATCAGCAGAGAGAATATCTTTTTGTAATATCTATGTTATTTTCAATAAAAGAAAGAATTATGGAATTAGAAACACTAGTCCATATTGAAAAAAACATCCAGGCTCTGGAAATTTCAAAGGAATGACACAAATTATTCACAGACAAATGTTATTCCCTGTCACACAAAACCTCAGCCACCTCAGCCCTGTGCCTTAGGCATATCCTTTCTTTATTCTTATTCTGTTGAATGAGGAAATAAAATGATCAGTGAACTACTAGAGGTTCTGGCTTTAGGTCCCAAACATTATCAGTTTGCTCAATTTTAGTACCTGGGAAAGACAAAGACAAAGCATTGTTTACAATAATGATCCCTTCCTCCGTCCCTCAGAGGGACAGAGGCCAAATTGTCATACTCACTGTATTGGATCTACATCTAACCTTCAACACAGCTGATGATAGGACAGGAGTCACCCATCATGATGGAGCAGACAACATAAACTAAATGCAGTGAAAAAGCATCCTTTCCTTAAGAAGATTACCTCTTACTAACAAAGATAGAAAATATCCTAACACTTTGTCTGACAGCAAGTTCAATTAGAGAAAGGGGCTAAAAACAGAGATGAATGTACAAATTGGTCCCTTTTGACAGAACCAATGTTTCATGAATTATGTGTAATATTTCCCTTGCGATAATATTTATAGTACCCCAACAAGACATGTGGTTGAATGATTGTACAGTTAAAACATAAACTTGTCCTCGTCAGTTACCAATATCTGGGATATCTTAACAAGTATGTTAATCTTCAATATCTTCAATGTTTTAATGGAAATAGCAAGACACCGCAAACTATAAGGTAAAGAATACCCCTGTACCTGCAAAGGGATAAAGGTGTAACTTAATACGTCTTCTTACTCTTACAGGGCCATTGGCAATATTTCAGGACCCATCCTTAAATTCTTATGCCACTTAGATCCCAGTGTGAATTCTTCCTTTTTTTATTTAAAATTTGTTTCTTGATTTCTTTTCTCTACATCTCAAAGAATTTTCCTTTTCCTTACAGTTAATGCTGTACTCCACTGTTGGTTAAGCACCTTCAAATACCAGCAGTCAGTGGTTTACTAGAATAGTAGGTACAGAATAAATGCCTTGTACAATATATACAGACCTAGAGAGTCAAATATTGCATCTGGAAATCTACATTTTCATGATTTTAAATTTGTAATTATGTCTCTGCAACTGTTCCTATCACAACATTTTTTTCTGAAGTTCTAAAGAGAAATGTAAATGTCTAAAATTTTCAAAAAAAAAAAAAAAAAAGCATGTTTATGTACCTGAACCCAGCTTCCTATATTTTGTGTATACATGGATTTTAATAGAAATATAGACTATAGATCATTAGTCAAACAATAAACCATCTCAGCTACAGGCTATTATAACTTAACACAAAGGTAAATATTCACACATTTCAGAAATAAAAGAATCACCATTGTACAAATCTTTTATGGTGTTATATGAATCAGCTAAAGCACATTTTCATACTTACTCTATAACACTTAAATGCAACAGTTACATTCACTACACTATAGCTGAGTTACATAAAACTGAGCTCATAAGAGCATATCTTGACCATACACAGTCTGATTCTCAAGAGACCATTCCCTGAGAAGGTAATGGTGTGAACACAGGAATTATACCATTTATTAGAACTGTAATATTCCAAACATTTCAGCTTCATTTATATAGGTAATTGTTATTTCCTGTTATTTTATTGTCACTGGAATAAAGAGAAGGTAGATGTATTTATTCTGGCTGCCCCTTTTAATCCATCTATTCATACTTGCGATTCAGAGCCTTAAGCTACTTCTTTGAGAAATCGTTCTTGTGTTTTCATTTCTCTCCACTGCTCTTGTACTATTGTCCTGATAACATGATTATTTCATACTGGCTTCAAGTATTACATTAATCATCACATAAGGGGTTACATAACATTTTTTCTGCTTGTCTCTGTCTAAAGTTCAACTTTTCTAGAAAATACACTTAGTCTGCAAAGGTTTGATTATAAAAAAGGGGCCACTGTACTAATCCAGGGTCAAGTAATATGTTTTATTAATCATTCTGTCTCAGTTTCTGAAATCAAATTTCTGCAAAAGCACTTTTTGATTTCTACTTTTCTTAGCTATTCAGACACAAAAGCACTGTAACAACATATGGAAATCAGAATTATTAAAAGAACAAAAATTAACTGGATCATAAGATAAAAAGGTGCAAAAAGTTCATAAATACAGTAACTGATATACATTATATTTTGAAAAAAATAAACAGCAGCATATTCTGTTGCAATGCAAATAATAAATTAATAATGAAAATGCAAATGGCTAAGTAGTAGACAAGGGGAAAAAGTCAACAACAGTCAGTCATTATTAATTCAAATCTCTCAATTTGAATGACTAATCAGATTTATAATACTGTTTTCAAAGGCATTGAGTATCAGCAACTCCATTTAAATTTTAGGTGCTCAGTAAAGTGGAAGGTCAAGCTGAGTTTGCTTGATACAGGCAGATTTAAATATTTAATGTAAACACACAGGTTTGAAAACTTTGATCAAAATAGGCTGTTACTTTATTATAAAGAAGGATAAATAGAACAAGAGGCAAATAGAGCAAAAAAGTATGTGTGTACACTTCAAGTGTCTATTTCAGTAAGCTTTTGGCCTAAAACCTGTTTCTTCATATGTCTGCAAGAATCTGCCATGCTTTTCCAACTGAGTTAGGAAATTTTAAAAAGAAGACAAGTTCTCAAGAGACTTTCAAGTCACTGGATCTCTGATAACAAATTCCGTATTCTTATAGACCATGGTGTGAATGGTACATCTTCTCTCACTCTGTGTTATCTGTGTGGAAGGGGTAGGCTTCAGCATGTTACTTAATGAAGGAAGCATCTGAACTAAATTAAATGGTCTGTACTTATGGAGTCTATTCTGCATGAACATAAGCTTATGATAGACCATCCTCCTGTGAGTAGCAAATTAAGAGAGTGTTACTTCCCTAAGATGGGGAAGGAATCAAAGTTACTAATTAGAGAAGGAAAAATATTATCACATATTTGGGAATCAGAAGGCAGATGATATGTACCACTGAGAGTAGAAGTTGGGGAAACTCAGTGAACAATTAACATTCATAAAAGTTTCCATGGACTAATGGGTGAAATCTGGCCATACTTACAGATCTCAGGATGACCTGGTAACATCAACCTAAAGAGGACTTGGTAACTTACTTCCTTCCATTTCTGGGGCTTCTCCAGAAAAGCATATGAGCACAATTCTTCTGCCAAGCAAGTGATGTGACTCCAGCATAAGACAAGCAGTTGAACTGGTAAGCCATACATGCATTTCTTTAGATCACATAAACTGAGTGGTTTGGTCTAGTATCTCATCCTTGAGATTTAGTTATAATTTGGATGCAACATCAGAGCTCTTAAATTTCCTTTGTATTCCTCTGAAGAGTCTTAGTATTTCTCTGAAGAGTCTTGAATCTCTCCTTAAAGAGCACCTGGGATGCTCAGTAGAGTGTGATCTTCTGCCACTCCCTGGCTTCACTTTCCATGAAGCCTCAATTTTAAAACAGAAAAAGGAGTTAATTCCCTCATTTTAAATACGAGATAGTGCTTTAAATTCTTAAAATTATCTACTCAGTTCCATATTTTTGAGTGACTTATGTTGAAAGAAATTACCTTGTTCATATTAAAAGGATGGATTAATTCAGCAAAGTAAAACTGATCCTTTCAAAATCAAGATATGTACCCTGCTATAAAGATCATGCATGCTTTGACATAATCTGGCAGAGAGTTAATCAGCAGCAGCAGAAAATCTTTCTTGGGCTGATGAAGTTAGGCACCCTGCAAACAAGGAATTGACTTCTTTCAAGGATACAGAAAAAAAATAACCTAAGCATGAAAACATAAAATACAAGCACAATTTAGCAGTACAGTATGGGTGTAATATATTTGACTGGCCAAAGCAATTTATTCTTTTAACTAGTCATACTGTAATACCTATGAATCAACTTTTTAACATCTATAACAAAGGTTATTTTCAGTTCTAATATAAATTTCCCATCATCATTCCATCAAAAATAATTTAAATTGGAAGGAGGGAATGGTGTCTTTTTAAGTCTGTTTAAATAAAACAGCTAGAGGTGCTATTCCATACTCCAACTCAGTGGGAGTGCTGCCTAACTAGGGACTGGAGGATAGGACCTACAATAATTAACTTTCTATTTGAGTCAGTGCTTTTTTCAGTTTCTAAATTTGAATAAAGCCTCCTTAAAACTATTTAAAAATATAGGAACCTTGTAGTAATGTCAAATAAATATAAGGTATAAATTGACTCTGTAGTAATTTTAGAAATAGCACTTCCAAAGTAATAATGTATTATCTTAGCTATGCATTTTAAAAGAAGGCTTACCAAGTAGTGCTCCCTCATGGTAAGGGTATAAAAAGTCAGCCCTGTCTGTCAGTCAGCTGTGCAGTTGTCTACAGATGTGAGGTTTGGATATGATGGGATCAGCAGAGAAAACATATTGAACATTTCCCACCCGGGTTTTCCGTGGGGAAAGAGCACCACAGCAAACCAGAATCACTCCTTCACGCACCAGCTAACACTTGGCTGAACTGCGCTGAGCAGTGCCCAGAAAAATGTGTGGCCCTGCAAAGTGGCTTTTCAGCTGGCAAAGTAGGAAAGAGTGATAGAGCAGGTGACCACTAAGGGACCTCTCGAGCTCTGCTTTCCATAATGTTGTGAGAAAAGGGTTCTTTGAAAAGGCTTAAAAAATTCTCTTTTAAGTAAAAATTACAGTTTCATCAAAAACTCCACAGGAAGGTGTTTATTGTGATAAAACTTGCTATGAAAGCAAGGATGAAATTGTTCTATCACAATGACTGTTTTCCATTATCCATATTAAAACATATACTTAAGGTGACATACATAATGGTATCTAATAGTCTATAGTAAATAAGTCATATGTTCTAAATGCTAAATATGTATGTAGAATTTGATAGAAAATTTAAAGAAACCATCTAATAACTAAAGATTTCTAAATATAAAAAACCCTAGACTATAACTAAAAATCTTTTTTTCTTTTTTTTCGAGAAATTTCGGAAGGTCAGATTTATCTTCAAATGAAGAATTAAAATAACAGAAATAATGGTGTTTTCTGGGGAATAAAAAACCAGACTCTTAACCTGCTTTTTTATTCTTCTGCTTTTTCTGAGGCAGTGCAGCAGTGTACCATGACTAAAGGCTGAATCTAGTTTATTCTGACCTTGTCTAGCATGAACCTTGCCGAGTTTTAAGAAAAAGAGCCATGAAAAGTATTTGTTTCCTGATACAATCTCATAATTTTAGCAACTCACACAAAAACCTTGGTGAGAAACAGAGGAGGACTCTTTTTTTACAGTTTTAAAGTAAAGAAAATCTAACTGAATATGTATCAATAGGCTTTGTTTTGTCAAGGGAAAGTTACAATATAAGCAAAAAATGAATAATCTGGTAAAGCATGCCAGAATTCAGTAAACTTAAGATAGTCACAAGTTTGATCAGTTGTAATGTAATACAAACAGAAATTTAAACATAGCAGAACTGAATAGAATTAAATGTATGATAAGTTATATCCAGACAGAAGCATTCTGGACTGGATAAGGCTTTAAGGGATGAAGGTGTACAGTTAATAATAATAATAACAATAATAATAATGATAAATCTGATAAAGAATAAAGGATTTTTGAATCAAGATAACAGAAATGCAGCAGAAGAAAACACTGCATTTCTTTAATCACTGGTATTTCTCTCTTGTTTGAAAATAGCTCACTCATACAACAATATCACCAGACAAAGTGTTTACAGACTAACAATATAAATAGCACAGTTTGTCCCTAAAAGGCAACATGTCTCTACAGTAATGGATAAGCATAATCATCATCTTAAATACATGGTTTGATGTGCAAGGATACTGATGACTTACATGCATTTACTTTAGTGAGCAAGAATTTCCCATCTTTGAAAAAGCTTTAAAGACAGAAAGAATTTTCTGATGGGTTTTTCTGAGCTCTCATCTAAGACAGGTAATGAGATTTCAGAGCATTAAATTGCTTTTGAAATCTAATACAAGTCCTTATAACATATCTTTTAATAAGTATATTCAGTCTTGATTTAAAATTCCCAGTGATGTATGTGTCACTATTTTGATCAGCTAAGATCCTATGATTAAAACATGCATCTTAGTTCTAGATTGACTGTTGGCTTTCTATAATAAGAATTTGTTATATGCCTGTGAATTAAAGAATTTCTAAATGCATTTCTTTTCTCCATAAAAGTACTTGTAAACTGTTATCAAGCCACCTCATGAGTTTGGGGGGGTTTTTTGCTATGCTAAGTGGATAAGTCATTGGATTGCCTAACTATAAACTATTTTCAAACACTTAATTATTCCTGCCTCTTCTCTGATTTGTCTCCAACTGTTCATCCACCCAAAGAAATGGAGCACAAGAAAGGACAGCACAGTACAACTTTGGAAGGCTGTGTAAGCAGGACCCCCTTCGTTGGTCCTGGATGTGGGACTCTATATTGGCTATTCTTAGATGGGAGGTTTGACTGTTTATCTCGCTAAATAATTTACAGCATCATTCCCCATAGTTTTTATTGTATGCAAACTGTATCAACAATTCCAAATTATTTTAGTAAATCTAGATAAGATTTTTTTTGGCAGGTAGGTTTACATATGACATAATCCAACTTATAACACAGCTTTTCTCTTATTTTAGTAAGAAGTGACCTTTTCTAAAATGGTTTTCAGGAGAAACATTCATGAAATATGTTTTCTAAAGGTGAGAAGAGAATAAAGGGTAAAAGAGAAGAAATTCAGTGCAAGGCATGGCATAGAAAAAGGCATAAATAAGGAAATGCAGGAGAAAAATAGGTAATATCAATAGACAAAAGATGCCAATATATACAGTATAATTATACAATATGTTCCTGCCATAGTAAGATTTTCTATTTGCTTTCATAGCTGTGTTTCCTAGACGCATAGCTCCCAGTAATTCTGTTGCTTGTTGCTTTTGAGTTTTCTCATTTTCCACTCAGGAATATAAACGGAAATCTTCAGACACTGGAGCTCCTTTGTAGTCATTAGAATTTCATGGGCTAACACTAGGTAAGGATCTGTTGTATATACTCATATATTTGTCCCCATACGCTAATACATACTAAAGTAATCTATGCAGTGATTAAACTGTACTTTTTTTTTTCTCTCTCACTCTGGCAAACAGTCTCATCTCCTAAGGAGACCATTTTATCCTGGATAAAGCTCTACTGTGTTTCCTTTTTATAGGCCCAAACTGTTATAGGTCCAAAGTCTCCATCGGTAAAGACAGTAGCAAAGTATTAATTGAAAAGAATTTCAGAAGAATAAAATTCATATAAGTTATTATGTTGCTTTCTATCATAATATTCCTACTTTCTGTTGCTCATTTTCTGATTATATTTATTCAACCTTTTGTGCAATACTGTCCACAGATGCTGAAAATCTGCAGGCTAACAGTTGTCATTTGCCACTTGATAAACAAATCCATCATTTGGATTAAAACCTAATCAGACAAGTGAATTAGAACATTACAGAACTGTAGTTCCTGGAAAGCAGTGTTTAAATGACATTACAGCTGTCTGGCGACGAAACAGGTGGTGAATGACTGGGACCGGGGGAAGAGAGTAACAAGTTAGTGACACTCTATGGTGCCGGAGACAAGTACTAGCTTCATTTTCTCTTCCCTTGAAAACGGTTAGTTAACAAAGAATCCATACAGAGATAATGTGAGATAAGTGGATACATGCACCATTTAGCCTGCCTCTGAGTAATGGTATAAACACTAAGATCAGTTTATAGTATTGTTAAGAATTTGTTTGTTATCCTGTTTTTATTTAGGTTTTGTTTCTAATAACCAGCTGGCCATGTAGAGCATTTATTAAAAAAAAAAAAAAAAAAAAAAAACCACAAAAGACAGAATACAGCTTCTTTTTCCAGAAATTATGATGAAATATTTATTTAAATCGATCTGAAGCACTACTAAAGCATTACTAATAGTTTATTAAAATTTTGTTAGCTAGTTTCTTGTCAAAAAAATTAAAATTGGTTAATCTTAGAGTTCATGACAATTGCAAAATATATAATGGGTTTGATTTTGTGAGGCTTTAATGCTGACATTTTTAATAGAAATTTCAGCATAGTCATCACATAGTTCTGTGAAGGTTGTTAACTTTCCAAACAAAGGTTATCCTCATGGTTGCAACATGACTTACGTAAAGCATTCATTCAAGCTAAATTGCACAAAAGAAAGAGCAAACCTGTGTTTAAAGGATCAGGTCTTCTGCGTAAAGTATAAGGAAAAGAAAATTCAAGAAATACAGGGTTTAGCTGCTGCTATGTATGACCATTGTAATAGATGCTGCAGTATAAACTGTGAGTAGTGCATTCATTCCAAAGTGTTTAGTCTTTCTATGGTCTTGAGATAATGATACTTCACAATCTTCAAAATATGACTTTATTTTGAAAATAATATGAGCTTTTGATGCTACACCTCTCTGGAGGCTAATCATGTTATAAGTGAAGGACATTATCACACTGTAGGGGAGCTGTGCTGCAGCTGTCAATACCTATGATGGTGATTTAATCAAAGAAATTATTAAAAAAACAGTCTGCTACCTGTTTAAATTGGTTTGGTAACTGATGCAGTGTATTCTTTTTGACTTGTCTGTTATTTAATTTTTGTCTATTTGAACAAACCTGTTTTTATTTAAGACACCTTAATGGTTTTAGTCTAGGATATATTCTGCAAACTGATCTTAGAACTATAAAACAAAGTTAAGAGACAGCAGAGTCAAAGTTAAGATATCAGATGCTATAACACTGTGGTCCATTTACAACCTCAGCCAGTTAAATGACTTGTCTCTCTTTTTATTCCCAGAATTTCCCTGTATTATTAACCTTACAGTTAGTTTGTTCTACTATGTACATACAGCATAATATGGCGGGCATCACAGTTTCTGCATCCAGGAATTACCAGTCACCTGCCCTCCCCCCCAAAAAAAACCCTTAGAAATAGAAAGCAGAATTCAAGTATCAGAGATAAAATCAACTGGCACAATGGATATCTATCCATATTTTAACAAATATTATAGGCAAGGAACTCAGTTTGGCTGTGGAGATCACCTCCGTTAATAAGTGTCCTGTCTTGATTATATATATATATATTTTTTAAATTAAAGACAAACTGAGTGAAACTGGAGGAAAACAGCAAGAATGAAGAAGTTATAAACACAGTTTGTGAGAAGAGGTTGTCAGAACAGTATGATGATAGCATATAAAAGGAAAAGGTAAGTAGAGCAAGAAATAATGTTTGTAAACACAGACCCTGCTTCAGTAGAAGATAATGTTTTATATGACTGCATATGAATCTTTCCAACCCTGTATTTCTTATTTTATAAATAGCATAGTCTTAAGAGGTATTAAAACTGTACTGAAGCTAGAAAGTAACAATATTTCCACTGATATATTTCTTAGGCTGCCAGGTTTATTGCAGTTAGGTGAGATACAAGCCTTAATGTGAGATTAAAAGAGTTCTGGTATCCCGTTATTCATTTCATTCTGAAATAAACTTTACTAAGAGTTAAAATAACTAAGAAGTGTTTCAATAGGAAGAAACAGAATATGCATATATATATTCTGAAAGGAAAGGTTACTGGATATTTCAAGTAGAAACCGAAAGACTATTACTATGCTTTGACTGCAAAGAAAGCTCAAGGTTACACAGCTCAAAGTTTAAATACTTTTCCTTTTTCTCTTTATCTTTCAATCAGTGTTACTTTGCAAATCTATCTGGATTTAGAAATGTAAGGACAATTTAGAAATATAAGGACACAACTGACGCTTCTTAGAAATAATGATGAGGTTCTGATAAAAGCAGGATGGGCAAGAAAAGACAGATTTATTGCCTAGCCATAGCCTGATTGCTTTATTTTTTGTTCTTAACAAACTGTGGGTGTAACAAAACTGCTTGTTCTCTTTGGACCTGCATTATACTGCGTTGCCATGATGGCCTCTTTGGTGTCAGAAATGTGTCTTCGAAAATCCTGCCTCCCTAGGATGCGCTTACCCAGGCAGTTAATCATGTCTTACAATTAATCGATCTTCAGCAAATGACACGGCTGTGAACCCTCCCTGGGAACCTGATGCGGACGATTTTCACTTGTTGAACTGGTTTGCCGTTGTCCCTCCACCACGTTGTACCCGCTGTGCTAAAGTTTTCACTTCTTGTCAATGGGAGTCAATAGATAAAAGGAAGTATCTGAGTAAACCTAACAGTTTAGAAAGTTTGTTATTCCCTGAGGTTCCAGGAATGAGCAGTAGTTCAAAAAGGCAGCATAAAAAAATAAAATAAAATAAAATGCTTGCTCTTGATTTTCAGCAAGTGAGTTCACTTCCTTATTTCTAACCGCTATCCATTTTTTTAATTATAGAAAAGTAAAGTTCTGATATTTTACACAAATGAAACCCTTTATTATATTTCTTTTTATAAGTTACCTGTAAAACATGTCTTCTTGCATGGCAATTTGTGGTTTAAAAACACCTTTCCTGTCTGGTTTGTTGATGCCATTAACGCATTAAGCCCTTTGCTGGGTACACTCTATCAGTTTTGCTGGAACTCTGGGGAGCCACGCCTCACCCAGGATTCAAGTGTTGCACGCCAAAAAATTGAAAACCAAGCCTGCTAATGAAGATAGACGAGCAAGACTGCTCCCCCCAGAATCTAACCTTTGAGTATTAAGAAGCTCTATGCTTTGAAGCTTGAACACCAATTGTATCACTGAAATATAAGCTAACTTCTGGTTTATAGTAATCTCAAACTGTTATTTGGCCTGACAGACTAAAGCAGGAAGGAAGAAAACCTTTTTTGATTAAAATCTCTATGCTATGGCCCATAAGGCATATGTCTGGACCGAGGAAAAGCCTAACTATTTTCATTGGGACCCTGTTTAAATGAAGCTTTCTTGTATGAAGTTTGTTGTAGAATCAGAGCCTCATATCCCTATATAATGCTTTTGCCACATAAGGAAACATAAAGTGGACTTAAATTTACGTCCCTGTAAAGTGTGAAAGCAAGGTATAGAAATATTAATGCTAAAGAGAAAGGATCTTCAATCCCGTAGAAAGCAGCTGCTGCAAAGAAGGGAATAATGTATTCTCCAAAGGGATAGGCCAAAAATAATGCATTTAAATCGCAGCAAAGATTCAAACTATTAGGAAACACTTTTTACTGGATCGTGAATCATTAAATAGATTGCACAGGGTAGTTGTGGAGTATTCAGCAGTGTTTAACCTTTCTGGAAAGATCTCCAAACAGCTCTGTCGGGAGTGACACAGGACAGCTGATCATGCCTCGGAAATGGATAGCTCAGTGCTGCGACCAGGTAGCTCTTGGAGGCTCCTCTAGCTTTTTGGGTCTTGTAGTTAAAGGTTCAGCAGGTCTTAGTCGTGCTCATGGATCTTCAAGACTTTTTCCTCTGTCCTGTGGACATCCTTCCATGGGCCAGTCATTTGCAGGATTCACATAGTTGTTTAAAAACTAGATCAAAACATGTTACTCTATTTGCAAGTTTTGTTGAGAGGATAAATATATTAAAGAATACAACAGAATTGCCTCTGAGTAAATCCTATTAAAATGTACAAATTCACCCTTGCTTCCTTTTAACTTCCAAAATAGACAACTATTCCAAGAGAAGAAAAGAAAAGAAAAGAAAAGAAAAGAAAAGAAAAGAAAAGAAAAGAAAAGAAAAGAAAAGATAGATTCATAGTCTGTTCAAGTTGGGCAGTAATGGCTTAGCTTGATTTAAAATAACAGTTTGTCAAGAAGAGTTAATGTTGGTGAAATTTGCTTCATCAGTTAACTGGCTTATCAAAATTGAGGAATATTGTTCAAAAGTAATTTGCTGTTGACTACAGGCAGTCCAGCTGACCATGAACATGAGCTTTCAAAATTAACCTTGAAGGTAACTGCAAACGTTTCTTGCAGCGTTGTTTGCTCTGACCTCATACAAGCAGTATACACATAAGCATTCCTCTCTCTATTAATAAATGTTATCCAAAGAAATGTTCTCAATTGCTTTCAGTCCAACTTTAAGACTTTTTTCAGGAATATCCCTAGTAGTTCCATTATCCTTATTAACAAGACATACCTCATTAAGAAGACTTTTATAAAACATGAATAATTTTTTATCATTGCTGCTTTGTTTGAGGCTATTATTCTTCTCTGAAGTTTCATGTTCTTTCATTAATTTATTGAAATATGGTTTCTAACTCTGTGCTTTCAGTTCCAAGAAAGATAAGGCATATAGCATGTTATCACATCAGCAGATGAAACATCACTTTGGTTATTTTAGGAGTCTATATGTATTTTAACGTTTAGCAATCTTCAGCCTCTACGCTTTTATTTTACTCTGTGTGTTTGGTTCTACTGGCAGCTACACAAAAGTTGTCAGACATATGTGTAAATATTGTGGAATGGGACTTGTCAGTTTTGTCAGACCACTTTGTAATCCCAGGACTAATTTGAAATCTTTGATAACTCTTAGGTCACTAATTTTCAATATTTTTTGTAGGCAGTTTATCATTACTGTAAGATGTTAAAATAGAAATATGTAAAAATGGCACATTTTTTTCTATTTATTCCTTAATATCTTCCAATGCAATTTGCTTGCAGCTCATTTTATTGTTGCCTGTAAATATTTCCTATCCTTTTATATCTCGGAAGTATTTACAACACATCCCAGTTTAGTCTAATATTTTAATTAAATTAATAGTAAGTGCATTGTTTTTCTCAAAATCATCAAGGAAAATATTAAATAAGAATAAATCTGACACCTGTCACTGCAATATCTGTAGGGAAAATCCCTCCAAATCAATCCATTAGATGGAGGACTGTAAATGCTGATATATGATGTTTTTCAAACTGTAAAGAAAGTTAACATTATTATTATTATTATTGCTATTATTACTATTATTATTAACTACAACTTAATAAGACTTTGGCTATGTTTCATTCCACTGCTAGCTTTGCATTTGAAATGTCCACTTGCCACATCATGTTCTTTCTAGGCCACGGTGCTTTATGTCTCATGGTTTCAGTTTTCTGTGGATGTATATGGTTCTCTTTTTATTTGCTGAATATCTGTTCTATTTTTTAAGGTAACGTTGAATATGAAAATGCTAAAGATGCTATTCATTTTTTACTAAATTTTTAAAAGATTATAACTTTACTTGTCCGCTCCATAGGGCCTTTACATAACAACACAGAAATAATTGTCAGTTGTAAAGTAAATGCAATAAAGTCCCGCATCACCCAGCAATACAGCTATTCTGAGTGGTTTAAATTCAGTTTATGAAAGTATCTGCATCCACTGACTTCACTAGGTTCACAGAGAGAGCTAGACTGTCAGTGAGACTTGCACAGGGCAGAGAGCCAGAGACAGCACTCAGAAAAAGACAAATCTTGCTGGATTTTTTCCAACTAACCAGAGCATAGATGCGTTTGGTGTCACTGACTAGCACTTTGTGTAAAATGTGGCAGACAACAGGGATAAGTGTGAGGTGATTTTGTAAAGCCTATCCTTTCGAAAAAGACTGGGTTCATTTGCTTACCTTCATATCTGGTAGACAAGGGCAGTCTCACGCCTGTGGTTCTCACCGTGGTGGTGACTAAAGGAACTAAAAGGGGAAGATCAGTGGAGAACAGAAGACCTTATGTTTTCTTCTGTGTCCTATGACTTTTCTCATGGAGGAATTCAGGAAGGCTATGTCTGTAAAATGTACCAAAATATCATTTCTACATCCAAGTTTATTTTGATCTGTTTGCTAAATAGAGCCATCTGTTTCACTTATCTGTCACTGAGCTGCTTTGATAAATTATATTGCGTTTCAAGGTAAAAATTTTTGCTCCATATAAAAAGCCTGATGCTGACTTACTCCTGTAAGGATCAGACACACAGAAGTACTGGAACAAATGTAGGCTTTATTTCCTTGGGCTGAGTCACATAATCTTGGCGAGGATGAAAAAGCTTAATAACTCCCTAACATAAGGCAGCACCAGCGTCCTCTGAATCCAGTTGCCTTTGCTGTAACCAGTTCAGAGTTGCCCAGTACATAAAATGTATCTACCCCTTTGTGAGAAATAGCACATCCACTTCCATGTCGTCTGCTCTAAACTGTATATAAACTGTGTTAAGCTCCTTCTGTCAAGACTGGGAAAGAGGACTCAAGTGAGGCAACAATAGAATCCTATTATTTGGGTATAATAATTCTTCTTTCCCTCCAGCAAATCTTATCAGTCTCTCCCAGTCACCAGTGTCAGTTAGCGTCAGCAACAAGGGAACCACATTTTCCACATGGTATGCAGACCTCTTCAGCAGACTTCTATAGCATATTTCTGTGTTGCATGAGCTATTCTCCAAATCAATAGCCAGAAGAGACGAGAGCTTTAAATATTAAGGCAGTTATGTCAGCGCACTCCATCTCAGCAGGAAAGCTGAGAGCCCGACAGCCTTGGCTCTCTGCGGTTTCCAGTCACTTCCTCACATATGTGCAAATATTAAAATGCTTTTTGCAAACTTTCTTCTCCTTCAGCAGCCTTCTTACTTGCCTCTGTGTTTCCTGTTTGCTTCTTGCTGTTCATTCTTCCATTCAACTGTCCAATATTTCTTCAGAAGAAATTTGTATGACCAGACAATAAGAGAATGGGCAGGAAAACACACAAAGTTAAAGGCTGCATCCTGAATATAATTAACATTGTCCTTTTTTTAAATTTTCAGTAGCATTTCCAAGTGCAAGAGAAGTGGCTTTTGGTAAGAAATTTAACAGGCAACTGTATTTGCAAGCTTTTTCTGCTCTTAAATTTATAAAACCTACCTTCTATTAAATGAAAAGATGTGCAATCCCTTTCATTCGTCTTCAGACCTTGCAGTCCATTTTTTTTTCATTTTGGTTATTATTCTATTTATGCAAGATTTTCAACCAGTTCTAAAGATTTACACACAGTTCAACATTTTACTCCAAAACAGGGATTGTATGCAACTGTTATAAACTGCTTTCTTTAACATTTTTGACTACTACCGAGTTTGCTTTAAAACCAGCAGAAGGCTGACTGCTCCAGAGGTATTCTTCCAGTCATCTTCTTCAGGGATACATAAGGGGATGAGTACTTAATAAGAAATATAAATATATATTTTTACTATTATTACTTTCCCCATCTTTAAAAACTTAGCTGTTCTGGTTTTTGGTCAGTCCTTTCTTTTCTCTTTTTTTCCTTTTTCCTTTTTTTTCTTTTTCCTTTTTCCTTTTTTTCTTTTTTTGGCCTTTGAAAAGATGTTCTTCCATCTGGCTGTAAATTCCCCTTTTCTACATCATTACTAAGGTGAAGAAATTTCAAAAATATCACTGACTGAGTTGTGCAGAAGAAACGTAATACCAGCATTTGCTTGTGTAAGCATGTTCCAATTCAGTAACTATCTGATAGAACTTTTCTACATGTGGTTTTGTTGACATATTTTTGTACCTTTCAAACCGAACATTTAAGCTGGTGGATTCATAAATCATGGGAACAGCTAGTATATTATTTTAGAGGCAGGAAGTAAATTCTTGGTATGTGTTTTGCTTATGCCTGGAAAAGCAAACTTGTCTGTCCTTGAAGCAATTAATGAAATCAGTTTGGCTACATATTTCATCCACTAAACATATTAAAGAATTGCAGAATTCCCGATGAAGTGAATGACCAGATCCCAACTTAAACAGTATATAAGGACTCTTATACGTAGAGCAAATACAGCACCTAGGTGTTCACCATCAGCACAATAAAACAGAAATCTAGAACACCAGAACTGAGGATTTTTCCAGGGTGGCTTACATCTGCTCTAAAACCTAACACAGCCATTCCAGTTCTCCAGGTGTGCTTTGCTTGAACAAATGGACTGGATACAGCCAGTTTCACTCTGAAAGTCTGACTTGCTATTCTCGGGTCTTATGGACTATAGTGCTTGGTAAGTGTAACTTAATTGCTAAATTACTAATTGGCATTTAATAAGTACCTAATTGACACTGCATTAAGTTGTGAAACACAGCATCTTACAGGCTAATGGGTATCTAACAAAAAAAAAAACCTTTCTAAAACCATTACTAATGCACACTTGATATATTAATAAAATTGCTTATGTTCAGTTTCTGAATTTCATTTTAACCACATGCAGGATTAAGTGTCCCACTGCTTTAGGAAAAGAAAATATTAGATATTCATGATAACTATGATTTTAAGGTAGATGGTTAAAACCTTACTGGTTCCAGTCCACAAAGTTTTTATCTTTTTCCTTTATGTTTGTATATGCATATAGGGAATGTTCTAGGGAACTTTCGTTGCTCAAAGCAATACAAGGAAAGTAATGGTATGGAATAAAATAGGGTTGCTTTGCCTTGTTAACAAAATCCGGATGCAGCATGAAAGAACTAAGCATCATTCCTCAATAAGTTCAGGAAATCAGTGGAATGATACATTCATAAAAGGGACCAAGCTGACCACTGCAGCTCTCTCTCTGATGGGCTGACATGGARTATCTCCCACCTTCTTTGCCTTCACAGCATGGAAACAATGGTGTACCACATTCAGGTGAATTAATTTAATGCTATATCAATGCAAACAAAGTAATCTTAAAAAATATTCCTGTATATACTTTGCTTAATGACTCCAAAACTTTCCTAAGAAAATGTGCTTTTCAAATGCTTCTGCAAGATACTAGCTCTCACTATTTAACTTAAATATCTGGCAGTAAATCATAGTGATTCAATTGCCTTTATAAAAAGTAGAAATATGTCCTTTAGTCTGAAGAAAATTAGAATTTAACTAGCGTTAAATCATTTCCTAATAAAGATGTCATATATTTCATTTTAAATTATGATCTCTGATAAAAATGAATGTAAGGTTTTCTTTTAGTTCCTCATCTTTTACTGACCTAGATCCAGACATCATTTCCCCTATGCACATTGTTTAATCATTGATTTCAAGGACCAAGAGAGAGGCATCTTGAAGTAGACGTAATAATAAAAAGACTTTTTTATTATTATTATTCATTGACAATAACAGGATTTCCATTTTTGCTGGACAGTCACAATACTGGCTTTGTTATTTAATTACATATTTTCCAGTAGATGGCAGCATTTTACAGTGATTGAAAATACCGAATGGTATCAAAGAAGACTGGTGTAGCTGACAGCCTTTCCTCTGCAAACCTTGGTTAAAAGAGATTTATGCTGTTTCAAATTAGGATGGCTGAAACTTGACATGCATGCTCTCTGTTTTATTTTCCCAGTATGTCTGCATTAGAAAGACTAAAAATACTACCTAAAACCAGGCACTACAAATTAAAATATTCAATACTCCGGATGATTCCCTTTATAGTATTTAAAGTCAAGATAATTTAATGTTTTAATGCTATTAGGTTATTTGGCCAAATATTGGAAAACCCTTCTGCTAGAGCTGAGAACTGGATTCAACAGTACTGGAATTTGGATCCATATTTTATTTCATAACATGCACACAATAAGAAAATATTCTATTGTACAGTTTTTCAAAGACAAATATTTAACTTTTCCAAACATTCACTTATTCAACCATCATGATTGCTGATTTTTCAACAGATAATTCTATTGACTCTGCATAATAAAATTTAGATCCTTGAAGGGAATAGCTTGTACTTGTTGGAAACATTCAGCTTGTTAGGAACTAATCCTGCACCACACCTAACACAGGATTACTAACTACAGTGTATTATATGTCTTATATACTTATATGCAGTTATCATAATTCATTGTTCTAAGTATATCCTTAGATAGAAGACTAAGACTTTTGGCCTTTGAGAAGCCAACTGTGCACAAGTTAATCTATTTTATCAAGCATTTATTGCTCCATCCCACCTTTACTCCTCCTGGCTTTCAGTGTCAGTTACAGACCTTGTCCTCTGAGAGCGATAAGGATTTTGGCTTGTCTACATTGGTGCCAATGAGAGAGGTTTTCATGAAAAGAGGTAATGTCTTTTAAGAGAGCTACATCTAAATAAGCATATATCCCAAATATGCCCTATCAAATGATCGACCAAAACAAATTACAGACCAAAAATTTCATCTGTCTATAGTGTTTTAAGATGCCATTTTATATACTATTCTGAGAATACTTTATTAGTATAACTTTCATCCTCTCAAGATCTACCTAAGATCTTCCAAGGTATTCAGAAAAGTTCCTGCCATACTTAAGTAACTTAAAAAAAAAAAAAGACAAAGAAAAACACTCTGAACTGAGGATACAATAGTTTCTCATATCCCTTTAAAATCATGGAATTAAAAAAAAAAAAGAGGATTTGAAAATTTATCCAACATTACACAATTATTTCAGATGTTAGTTATCTCTGTGTTGCCCTTCCTGGTTCTGGCCAGAAGCACTACTGGAAATTGTAGAGGTGACAGTTAGCAGAGTCCTTGCAGAACATTCACGGTGTTTGAAGAGCTCTGTTTCGAGCTGCTAGTAAATAAGCTTGTACGAGTTCTTGTGAAAGACTATTCAGAAATCTATTACTTCTTGTTACAGGTCTTCTTATTAAGTAAATGAAACAGAACCATAGTTAGAACTTGCAAAGGGCTCAAAACGCTTTACAAACATTGGTGTGCGGTGCCTCTCAGCTGCACTTCCTAGGGTACCCATGAGTTTTTCAAAGTTTTTATTATGTTTTTGCTCTCCAAAATTGAATAAAATGTGCTATAACCAAATACAGACATGATGCACCCTGTCATAATATATATATTCTTTCGTATTAGCTATTATTGGGAAGTCAATTTGGGGCAAAAAGGTTTGCAGTTAGTCCTAACAATCCCAATTTTAGTAAGATTAAGGATGTTCTCATTGTGTCCAAGTTCATGCAGTGCTGAGTGCCAGAAGTCTCAGGAGAACCTGTTTTAATGAGATTTTCAATGTAACATGGAGACCCAGGAAGTTCAAGAAGCATCTGATTTTTTCAGGGATTATTTCCCAAATTCTTTTGTGGTTTAGTTATATCCAATCTTAAAAGACAATGCTGTGTTAAACAACCATTGTGTTCCCTGCCTAGCCAACTTGTGGCAAGCTTTTATATTTTTACTGATGGAATTATTTTCCAAGCATTTCATCTAGGAGACCTAAGAGCACTATGATGAAGTTATAAACTTATGAGGAAGTGTGCAGTCAAGGGGCTGATACTTGCCTTTGTCAATGTAAGACATGTAGAATAGGACTGTAACTCTTAAAAACAAATGAAAAAAATATTTTTATTGGGGCTCATTGGTGAAATCCACTGCTCCATCATGACATTGGTCACTGCTCTACTCTGCTTCCTGTAGTGTGGAACAATAGTCTATCCTGCTCCTTGCTAAAATATGAGCTCTGGTTGTTTTTTACTTTACAGGAAACCAAACAATGTGAACTTTTTTTTCTCCGTAAGAGTGGTTTTAATAGTATGATGATTTGAAAGTTAGAGTTCCTCTTTTCTCATGTGTAATGACCAAAAGAACAGGAAGAAACATAGGAACAAAAGAGGTATTTCACTAATCCTGACTTATATGAAAATCTGGGATATTTGGTCTTGTTTTATACAATAGTAGATACAAGTAACTATTAAAAAAATCTGAAGAAGGGTCTATGTGTGTTCCTCAGTCCAAATTAATTCATTTTAATGCATACATGCTAAAGGTGCTATTTGACAGATTTGATATAAATATTAATTAACCTTGGCCATAATTCATGTTTTCCATAATTCTAACCAGTTTCAAAGAACTGTGGTAGGTGTTTATCAAGTTAAAAGTATTATGGGGGAAACTCTGATAAAGATTCATACTTTAAATTCCTTTGAAATAAAGTGTAGTTATACATGCACATCTCAGAATAGATTTTAGATTTATATTTGCCTTTTAGATGAAGTATAAGGATTGTACCCCTTTAAGCACCATCATAAAACCATTCAATCATCTTTCAATTTTACTTTATTTATCTAAAATTAAGAATTTACTCAGAAGTGGCTCACACAGTTATTTAGATTCCAGTTTTATTGGTTTCCAAGCCAAATATCACACTTGTATGAGTTATTGAAGCTCCATCAGCTACAGTGATTACGTGTGTGTGTTAACACTACCTAAGGAATCTATCTGTCACTATTAATATCTGCTTACTTTGAATCTGGGGTGACCATAGGTATATCACAAGTTGAAGAGGAGAATTGGAAGCAAATGCAAAGCCTACTGAAAATGAAGATTCCCTTTCATTTCAGAAAGGTTTTAACAAAGTCTTGAAGTCCAATCATAAAGAGTCAATCATTTCTCTTGTTTTTACCCTAGATTTTAAATTGTCTAGCGTAAGATGAATCTTTTACTGATGCAAAACCTCAGGACAAGCACCATGAGATGACACACCTGTGGAGTAATTGCTTATGAAACACTTTTTTTTTTTTTTAATTGGTGGGCACCAATATTTTATTATCACAAGGTAGTTTTCTGTTGCTTTCCCAATGGTTTTAAGGAAGAGATTTGTGTTAAGTAAGATTGTTTCTCTATGTTGCTACTTATACAGTCTGTAGCTTTTCTTTAGCATAACTTCCTTTGCAGTTTTGTTTCCTAGAGCCTATTTTTACATTTAAAATTCTAGGGTGACATGATTTCCTCAAGTTAGTTCATTTATTGACCTGAATGTGAAATTTTGAGAGGAAACAAATTACGTCGTAGAAACCATACTTTTCATGGAAGTATTCTGTATAAACTGTTTTCTTAAGTTCTGACAGCACTTAGTCACTTAATTTCGTAGAATTTCACACCTACAGTGAGGATTATAACTGCTAGGATATAGTATCAGAATGCTTACATTTAGTAAATAAGCATAGGAAAATTGAGACAGACTAGCCATCTTCAGAGTCCATTGACGTCTCCATGATTTTCCCCAAATTTCTGCATGTAAAATCAGCAAGTTTTCCTTTCTAAAAATTAAGCCACTTCTTGGTCTTTTTTAGACACCTGTACAGATTCCCCTCCCCATCATTGTGTCTTCAACCAGGGAATGGTCCCTCCTTTATGAACAGTTTTCATGTGTTAACAGTAAAACATCACCTGTTGTCTTGCTTTTCGCATATAATTTTCTTAAATTTAAGGTTCTTGCATTATAATCTATGTAAAAGCTTTTGGCAGAAGAGCAATTATAGTAATATGGAAATGTAAACATCAGTGTGGCAAGTTATTTTAACTTGTTCGAGCTAAACTTTTAATTTGATGGTGTATAAAACTATACCAGCATATGCCGGGATGTATTTTGTTTCATTAGGCCAAAATCTGATAAAAGCAAACTTTACAACATTAATAAACCTCTTCAGTTCAACTGTATCTCTATTTAGATCATATGTTGTGCACTGGGTGGGTGCTGGTTCTTTCTGGATCTCAGGAAGAAAGAATGCCTACTAGAATCTTTAAGTATAATACAATGTTTAATCTGAAAATTCAAAGATAGGGGAGGAATAAAATATTGGCAAATAAATCTTAGGTTCCTTCTGATGCTAGGAACCCCAAGATGATACAGCATCTGATGGACGTCTCAGTCAAGGCACAGTGCACTGCACAGATCACATCCATGCTGAGGTTTGTCTGAAGCTATCTTTAAATATTCTGCTTAAACATCACATTATACTTAAAGATTTTAGTGGGCATTCTTTCTCACTGAGATCTGGAAAGAACCAGCACATACCAGGTGCACAACAGCATATGTATTTATATACAAAGTACATGTACCTTTGGAAAGGTACAATTTAGATTTCAATACTTAGTCATTTGATGGAACATAGAATTTTGTTGCTGCTAGTGTGAAATATGACGTAACCTTGGATTAAGTGGCTGCAGTTTTTCACTCACTATATAATTTCCACTCAATAATTCTCACTCAGCAAGAATTATTCCAAATTATACCATTATGATTTTCAGAAAAAAAATAAAATAAAATAAACTTAAGTGCAGAATTCAGTCCTCAGAATTTGACTGGCAACTGCAAACGTGTGCCATCTCAAACTGTTCAATACATTAATTTAGCAAACAATTAAACACATGTAAGGCCATCTTCATTAGTGTAGCTATTTCCAGCTCAGCGCTATTGCCAACTTTTTACTTGAAAAACTTGAAAGAATGTTCCTTTTTGCTTTAAGACCTGCAGCAAAACACTTTTTTAGCCAATCTTTTGTTGTGTTGCCTACAGGTAGTGGTTTGGCTTGTTAAGCAAAGCATGCATGTCCATTCTGATGCTGTGAAGGCCAACCTAACTGTAATTAATGTTGCTTTGTCATCTCCTCAGTGCTGCCATCCATTTATCAATCTTTCTCCATCTGTTGTTACTGTCACTTTCCTAAACTGTCAACAATTTATTAAGGACTGCCTTTGTTCTAATAAGTGGGATATGCCTAACATGATTATGCATCTGGATGTTGTTGCAGTAAAATGAATAGAAATATAATAATGGATGGCTCTGGTCTCAATCACCTTGGAAGACGCCATTGATTTCTTATGTAAAATAATTAAGCATTAGTTAGATCCCAAGGCCCCCAAGGCAAACTTGTGGTATTTGTATTTAACTGGTATATTAGTTCTGTCCAGTTTATTTTTAATCCCTCACTCCTTTGCACTTTAAATACTAAAAATTAATGAAAGCTGGTTGAAACCTTTCCCCCCTCCACACCCCCCAGGAGCAATGCCAAGAATGTTTATGAAGACTATTTTTAGTGAACAAATAATTAGTTCCATTTTATATATTGCTTCTCATCCTGATTGCTTAATGCAGCATATAATCTGTTATTTTTCCTAAATATATTCCCAATGATGATCCTCATGTCCAATCTTGCAGTTTAGTTAGGAGTGAAGTAGAATTGCTAAGTAAATCTGAGAAAGCACTATGCAAAGTGTTTTATCCCAAAGTATTAACAATCCAACATGTTTCTGCATGAAAAATCTCATTCACTTTACTTTATGCATGCAAGTTTAAAATGACAGGAGGATGGTCTATAAATAAATCATCTGCAGAATTTTTTTGTTGTTGGCAGGTGGTCCTTTAAATTGGCAGAAATAGGCATAATGAGATTTGATAGAGGCCAAAACTGGACAAAATCAAGTTACAAATAGAGTAGGTTTTTAACATGGAGGTAATAAATCACTGTATAACTGATCTGGCACTGCGATGTATTCTCATCAGTTTCAGTCTTTTAAGTCAAGGTTAGGCACAATTCCAAAGGGCATGTTATTACTAAAACAGAAAGTAATGATTCTTAGCTCAGGTTCTTTGGTTTGTGTTTTGTCCCTCTGGTGTTAAAAGCTACTTATGCACAAATATACCTACCTGGATTAAATTCTGGGTTGCATTCAACTGCCAAAGTCTTCGTCATTTAAGGTACTCTCGGTATGCTTTGCTTCCAGCTGGTGGTCCAGATATGGMATGAGTTCCCTTCATCTCTTATCTACCAGCCCTATGAAGATGTTTTAGACACTATCAAAAACATAAGATATAACTTAATGCTGCAAATACCTCCGTTTATCCAACTGAATTGACCTCTTTTTGTCAGACTCAAAATCATGATACCAAGTTATTCAAATCCTTTGAGAGTTCTCATCCTATTTACTAAGGTAAGCAGGAATTTAGGTGAACCAAACCAGAATGAAAAGATTCCTCTATTTCAAAAGGTTTTCTTGGTTCTGATATGCTGGATTTCTGGAGGAGTTTTGTTGCCTAGAATTTTCCCACAGTACATAGATTCACACCTTCAAGACCTGGTTCTTTCACAAAGCAGTGTCTTCTGGATGCTGTTGGAGATTTATGAACTTCTTCATCCTTGCTGGGGTCAGAGATATCAGTGGTAAGAGGAAAAGTTTCATGCATTGCAAACAAGGCAGAACTATTGCCATTTATGAGGGGTTACAGACAGAAATTCACTTAAAAGACCAAGAAAGGTCTAAATGTCTAAAACATTCTTGTCTTCACTACTCCTCCCAGGTCATTGTAAGATATGTTAATATATCAAGGGAGAATGTAAGGAAATTCTTCCAAATATAAGCTAATGAGAACTTCCATGTTATCAGATGATGTTATTAGGTATGGGGCTTGCATGTAACATTGTTTTTTTTCTATTTATACATTCTGTTATGCCACTCCCAGGCATTTCATTTAAAATGTGTTCTGTAAGATGCTCTATTTCTACATACTCAGACTGCACATATGAAGTAAATGTGTATAGGAGAGATGTTCTTGTTTAAGTGACAGCTCAACACCATAGCGGGAACAGGAACCCTGCTAAGGTTGTTCCCTTTTAACTAAACTGCAGATCCCTCCTGCTTATTCACCTTCTAGCTTGAAGTATCTTGCCTTGCTTGCAACACATGCATCCAACTTTACAAGGAGAGTCAGGAGATTTCTTTCCTTCCCTCTACAGTCTCTCACTTGATGGTGTTTATGACATTCTTGCGGGATGTAGAAGATGTGGAGCCAGAAGCGTTAGAGACAAGCTGAGGCCAGGTTTTCTGTGGTCTGGGCAGGTGGCATCACAACTACATCTTTAACAAAGGGCAAACATATTGTGGAGCACTTCAGTGTCCATACTTCCTGAATATTCTCACTGGTAGTACTGGACAATTGTGCATTTTGGGAAAAGAAAAAAGGAGGTTTTTGTTTTGTTTTATTTTGCAAAAACAAGGTTTCTGTGGAACCATTCCTGCTGTCAAATTATTGTAAGAAAAGACAAGTGACTGGGACATATGGCAGGAAAATTCAGTGAAAGAGAAAACTTTATAATGGTTGCTATAGTTCTGCTGTGACCAAATCCTTCATCCTTAAGAGCCCTCAGAGTGAGAAGAAAGGACTATAAGTCTCCTCCTAAAGGCTCAGACAGCAATTTGGTTTGTATGTAAGAACTACAGGGGTAATTGAACTGAAGGATGAGCTAAAGATTGCTTTCGTTTTTTTGGAGTGGCAGAGACAGCAGCATTATCTCTATATAATGTATCTTATGAAAGTGGTAAAGATAAGAAGAAAACTTTGAATAGATAAAAATAATGTTGAAACAGCATAGTTTTCTGAAAGGGAAGATCGCACAAACTACTGTGAAACTTTCTTTTTTTCTTCCTGGAAAAAGAACACAGCTTAGGGAAAAGAAGTAAAGGAACTTCTCAGAGACTAAAATTAAAAAGTCAGTCCTTGTAATATGACTTACTAAAATATCTACTTGCAGAATAGATTGTTTCAGGGCATAGTAAGAAAAATGTCTATAAATAGTTAATAAGGGAGATGGATCTGCCATAACGTGACAAAAGATAGAGATGGGGAAAGCAGGAGATAATTCCAGTGACATGGAAATCAGCTAATGCATAAGAAATACCCTCTCTTTTTTTTGACAAACATACAGAAATAAATACAAAATAAGTATTTTATGCCATGTTGTTCGGAGATAACAGGAAAGCATGTGTTTTAAGTCCAGAAAGTACAGAATTAAGAGAAACTAAAATCTGAAAAAACTGAATATAAATATTGTACCTGTCAGACAAGAGAAATACAATGGAGCATAAGCAAACACTACAGCAGAAACTATAACCCAGATTTCAAAGAAACATACTCAAATACAGAGAGACCAGACATACTAAATGGAGGGGCAGTTCTTGTATTTAGAGACTGCTCTTTGGTATGACTTTGTGTGTGTATATATATATGTATAATGGTGGTTTACAGAATGACTGAGTATTGGTCTTGCAGATTTGAGTTGGCATTGATCTGGCTGAAAAGAAAATCAGAGTCACTTGATAGTGTATTAAGTAGCATCAAGGAAGGAGGTACTCAGAGGAAATGGGTGTTGTCCATGAACATAAACATGCAATTAAAATATGTCTATTACCCGCCAAATACCATTTGGCATATGAAAGCAGATAACCAAACAGCTGAACAACATGGCAGCAGGGTCACCATCAATATAACAATAAAAGCCAATCGAGTTCACTTCTTATTAACTTCAGAGAAAAAAGAGGTCTTACAAAGGCTACAAATGAAGACTAAAAATCAACAACCAAAAACCAATATCCAGGATTTTCAGTAGACTGGAAGATTTGGAAAGATTTTAATCAATCCTTTTTAAAAAACAGTGACAAAGATCTTCATGTTAAATACACCATTTGGCAAATACTGTTTCCTGAAACTATTTTCCTACATATATCCACCTCTTAAAGCATTTTAATGTAAAATGAGACAGAAACTAGAAGACCTAGAAAGCACTTTGCTGACATAAATGAATGGAGGCTACCTTGCTAATGCCATAACCAAAAAGCCAAATGTTCAAATACCGAATGATTAATTGATAATTACCAATAACCAAATGGTTAAGATGAAAAAGTGCAAGAGCTAATGAATTAAAGAAGATCAAAATGGCAATACTGTGTTTGGGAGAGAAAGTAACCCAGCAAGTTATCTCGCCTTATTGATCAAATATTCAGGAAATGGTGAAAATGTCAAGAACTGAAGATTAAAAGCAATTGCTAAATTGTTGAATTAAGTCAGCAGGTTCATACTTAATTACATAGTCTGTGCTACCTATTCTCCACCTTTTTCATGGGGGGACTGAATAAGCCTAGATTTCAGAGCATGAAAAATAATTTTGCCAGTTAAAGCAAATTGTGATATCAGTTGATACTCTAATTTTTTGACCTATTAAATATCCCAGGCATCCTACCGTTGCCTCAGAAGAAGATATGCCAGGAATATAGTTATGGAATGGACTGATCACCAGTATTATCTTCATCATGGGACATGGCAGAGACAGGGTCAGGAATAGCGCGTGCACAAATTGAAATAAAAACACTAGATTTGATATTCAGATATATGTATCTTTCCATGATAGTTACAGAGCAGTAGAAGCTATCAGTCAAGCATACATGATAAAAGCATAAACTGATAACAAATCACTCACTGCAATCTACAAAAAGGAGGCTAGAAACCACTGCAGTGAATATGGTGATTGATTTTTATATACAGAGAAGCATGATGTGACCCTTGAGTTCTGTTTTGGACACCACTTCCTAACAGCAGACAGTCTCAAGACTATATGTTTTAGTCTTCAATATATAGTCTAAAAATGAGCAAGAACATGATAAAAATGTTATGCTTTGTGTCCTCCGTCATGTGGGAAAGACTGAAGAAGAAAAAACAGACTAATATGAAAAGCTGTAAGCAGTGATTTAAGCCATGTATGAGGCTTGCTTTTTGGCTGCTAAGGAGTCTGCTATGCACAGGGAAAGAATGAGAAAACACAAACAGGAAAAATACAACCAAGGTTTTGGTTAGGGTGAAAATGTGAAGACTGATAACTTGGTATGATGGAAAAAGGTAAGTCAAAACAACGGTGATCCGGAGACATCGTCTTGCTGATACTCAGTCATTGCTTGCAAATGTCAAACCCCATGAAGGAATCAAACCAACGGCTCCTGATACCCAGGAACTTGTCAGAAATGAGTGAAATGTCATCCGTAAAAAAGTTGAAAATAATCCACAAATTGGCAATGATATTGAAAATAATTTGAAACCATGCTCCTGGTAATGACTTTCCTAGGGTGTGTACAGCAGAAATGGAGAGATAATGGAAATATGTTGACTGTACTGAAGTTATAACTGAAGGGTTGTCGTATAATTATTTCTGCTGTAATTTATTACTAAATAACTAGATACAGTACAATAAGAAAATACAGAAAGAGATATAAAAACGGAGGTGTTGTAGAGCTCGTATACAGCAGTATAGTGAGTCAGGTGGAGAAGCCACACTTGCTGAACATTTTTATATATTTGATGGCATCACCTGGCTCTAAGCCAAGGCAAAGGATATTAGGGCAGTGCAGTCAGCCACTAGCACTAAAAAGTCCCAAAGGTAAATGCACATTTCTTTTGAACGAATAGATAGTTTGGAATGAACGTTAGACTGAATTCAATATTTACCTGTCAGGGTACGGTCAATACACACCAAATGCAGTCGGCCTCTTGGGATCTTCTGTGGAGGGAAAAAAATCCTCTGCCCATTTAAGAATTGCAAAGAAACTTTAGGCGCTGACAGCTCAACCTGAGACTTTTGCTCCTCAAGCATCTGGCAGACATGGACAGTAAAGTAAGCTGAATCACAGAATCACAGAATCACAGAATCACTGAGGTTGGAAGGGACCTCTGGAGATCATCTAGTCCAAACCCCCTGATCAAGCAGGGTCACCTAGAGCATATTGCACAGGATTGCATCCAGGCGGGTTTTGAATATCTCCAGAGAAGGAGACTCCACAACCTCTCTGGGCAACCTGTTCCAGGGCTCTGTCACCCTCACAGTGAAAAAGTATTTCCTCATGTTCAGATGGAATTGTCTGTGTTTCAGTTTGTGCCCGTTGCCTCGTGTCCTGTCGCTCGGCACCACTGAAAAGAGTCTGGCTCCATCCTCTCGACACCCTCCCTT
>NW_020448431.1:354165-393333 GCF_003343035.1 Apteryx rowi | reverse complement strand
CAGCTGTCTGTAGAAGGCCTCATCGACTTCCTCTTGAGTGTAGACACTCAAATTCTGCCCAAAGCTGTCTCCTCTTGCCATTTTATGAAGTTTGAATTGATCTCTTTGTCTCAAACCAGCTGATTAGCTGCAAGAAGGATAACTCCCAAGCTGTAAAATAATAGGAGCAATATTAATAGAGGACACAGTGTCAGACAGGCAACTTCCACAAAAAAACCTACGCTTTCTTTCCCTTTAAAGCATCTCTGAAATAAATCAAACCAGACAGAGAATATACGCAGTAGTGAATAGCTGAGGAAGAGTAGTGACAATATTATTCAGAGGAAGAGATCTGTAATATTATCCCTACTCTTTTCACTTAGTGTCCCTTTTAGTCAGTTACAGATAGGAATGCTGGGCAACAAGACAACATATTGGAAAATGTAGGAAAATAAATAGTATGACAATGTTAATAGAATTTTAACTATAGTTGTTTCTGCTGATGCTGCTTAGTCATATAACAAAGAAATAATATACTGTAAAGCTTTAGTGCAAGGGCAAAGGGTTAAGCTTTGCTTTTGCAGGTGTTGTCATGCTGCATTTAGCACTGATGTTCACCTGGCTGATCTGAGGCATTATGAAATATTTTGTGACTTTAATATACAAGAAGGTAAATGCCAGGTTGCTGTAGATAGCTGGATTTCATGGTTGTCTGTGATTTAAAATCTGTAAAGTTACTATTGCATGAACAATTGCAATAACATTGCATATATGACATATGTTCTGTCATATTTGATATTAATCCCATTACTACATAGCAATGCTACATATTACATAGTAATACTACATACTACACAGTGGTGCTACATAGTGATACTACATATCATTACTTTTGATAATTTGTTTTGTAAATATTAGTGACTGAAACTGGGTCAGATTTAAATCAATTCCAAAATTAGATATTGCTATGAATATGTCAAAGATTACACTACTTTTTTGTTGCCTTGAGCTCCAATATAGTCTGTGACTTCTGTTCATTATTTATTAAGCAGATGTGATCTGTTCTGTCCTCTTCCAGCTTGGCCCTCAGTGCTGACTATCTAGTCATGGCAGTAGTAGTCAGCACGGGAAGCAAGCAGGTGTCAGAGCTCAATGCCCTCTGATCAGGTTCTCTTGGATATTCCACATGTGGAGGATTTAATGTTTAATACCAAATTTGTTTAAGAGAGGTTATTTGATGTTACACAGGACTTTGATTTAGCAGAATAATACAGCAATGTACTTAAATCACAATACAGGTACAAACTACCCTTAGCAGAGTACAGCAATTGCAATATACAGCTGAATCGCAATACGAATGTGATTCTCATTACCTGTCTCTATAATATGCTCACTGTCACAATGCTTGGTGTCCCCAGGTGCCAAGAAGGAATATGTGGGTTGAAACCAGCTCAAGGCCGCTGCTCTCCTAAAAGTTCTTTTTGTTGGTTGTATGGTTTTTATACTCTGTGTTGGGCTGAGCCACATGTAAACTGCACATGCTGGTCTGGCTGACTCAGGGGGACAATTGCACTCTTCTGATTAATTCAGGGACAAACAGTTGCGCAGCTGTTTGATTCACTCAGCTGATATAACCAGTTGATTGATTCAACTGATATAGTCAGTTTATCCACTCAACTGATTTATCCATTTATCCATCCATAACCCATTTATCTAAAACAAAGGCCACCCTCTGGTCCCCTTTGTGTTGTGATAAGTTCAACTTATATCCTCAGAGACTTCTTCCACTGTAGGGCACAGCAGGTGAAAAAACTTGCTTGCTATTCGTGCTGCTGTATTGTTGCTGTTCTAGATGCTCTGGTGTTAAAACAGGATGACACTACAAACAGAATTATTATTTTAATGATTGTACAATGACAGCGCATCCTCCTCTTGGAAGCAAACAAGTGGGCAAAGAAAAACTTGTTGTTCCTCTAGAGTACCCAATGAGCTGGTGGGAGCAGAGACTGGTGAAAGTTATCTGTGACTCACAGAAGTTCAATCTAAATTTTAATGTTGCAAGTCTGCACTCAGCTTGCTGCTTAAGACATGTATTTATTTTTGCATGGCATCAAACATATGGGAAAGCACTAACAGCTATTGTTTCCAGTTCTGTTGCAGATAATTTTATATAGTTTGTCTGTCTGCACCTAACTCTCATACTCTCATTGAATAGAAGAAATGAGGCAGGAGAAAGATAGTTACAGACATATCATTCTGGTGAACATCTAAATCATTCTGACAGGTTCTTTACATTATTCATTCTTTCACAGTAAGGAAAAGAAGAAAAGACTAGTAGATTAGTGTGGCTAGAAGAGCAATCAACTTTACTTTTCATACAATATACACTGTTAGTGTTATGCAGTGTATGGTTTGTGCCACTTACATCTAAACAATTCTTCTGTTGTTGTATGATTTTCTTAAACTGCACATAAAATGCTAAGAAGCCCAGTTGCTTTGTGGAAGAAACATGATCACCTTGAAAATAAGTTCTGCATGAGGTATGTTATCTTCCACAGTAAATATAGAAAAGCAACATCACTTCTTGTAGAGTCCCAGGAAGTGTTCACTGAGTTAAAAAGACTACTAGAGTAAAGGAAAAGTATCTTTCTTTTAATCTGATTTATAATTCAAATGAGTAAGTCTATAGTGTAAGGGTATGTGGAATGTGAGAGCATCTGTTTCATTCAAGCTATCCGATCAAGGATGTTTTCAGTGAAAAATGGATAATAAGTAAAAGGAGAAGCTGTAATAAAAAACCACACAGAGACGCAGACCTGACAGACAAGGGATAATGGAGTCAATGACAAAGACCAAAAGTCTCTAGTCACAAATTGATGGGCCATTAAGAAACTGCAGACATGGCCAACCTGTAAAAAAGGAGAAAATGGGTGAACATGCAGATCTTTAGATAAGAGGAGGGCCTGTGGGACTATGTGAAACTTTCTAAGGAATATCTGGAGAAAGGAGATAGGGGAGGAACAAGAGGGGAATGGAGGGGAGGAGATGTAAAAGAGGTAAGAGAGGTAGTCATGTGTAAGCAGTTGCATGTCTGTACATGCGTCTGACTGAGCTCTGCACCTGATCACCGCAGCCTAGCCTATCTTCTTATTCACTCCTTTCTTAACTATCTTTACATGAAATCTCACTCTCTGTCCTGTGCGTGAGTGCTGTCAGGGCTGGGTGCCAGAAGCTGGTAAGACTGGAGTGGAGTGGATTGGGGTCAGTAACTGAAGCCAGACCATGGGCGATTGTGGTGCCAGCACCTGGGGCAAGGAGGAGTCCCAGCATCAGCCCCTGGAGTGGGAGCAGAGGTCAGAGCCTGGTGCCAGCTTCTGGAAGCCAGAGCAGGGTGAAGTGGGGTCCCAGCATCAGCAGCTGGAGCAGGGACCAGGGTCGCAGTGCCCGTGGGCCAGGGCRCTGGCTGCTGGTGGGGGCAGAGTGTTTGTGTTTTCTCCTAACCTTGGTGCACCTGTGTAATTTGCTAGCAAACCTCAGGCTGCACTAGCTGGCGAGCAGGAGGCTCGTGTAAGTGGGCAAGGGGACCTAGGACCCAGGCGGGGATATCAGGCAGACAGAGGGGCCGTGCTGATATTCAAGGGGTCTGCAAATGTGCGTGTGCTTGTGCCCTAGAGAGCGAGGGTGCTTTCACGAGTGAGCTTCAGTCTTTACTCGCCAGAGAGGAGGAAGGGGATGTGGCGATCTGCACTTATGTGAGTTCTGGGAGTGTCACGCGCAGGTGCTGTTGAAGGCAGCACCTTGTCTGTGGCAGTCAATGTGGCCAGGTGTGTTAGTGTGTGTGTGTGTGTGTGTGTTTTGGATACATGCTCAGCCTTGCTACTGCTTGAATTTGCAAATGAGAGAGCAGCAGCCACCTCCATCAGCCTGGGACAGAGACCTCCCAGTCCCCAGGCACACCACGCTAAGCTCCAGTGGCCGAGCAGGAGGGAACCCCGGATACAGAAGCCCTCCAGAGGCAGCAGCCCCTATAACTTCCCTGTTAACTCAGCTATTTAGCTTGAGTTCCAGTCCGCACTGCTACCAGTGAGTCCATTCATTCTCTAAATGGAGATGTTATTGCCAGGAACTTGAGGATGCAAAGGGGAAACAAGACTGGCCCAAAGTTTGGTCCTTCTCCCTAGAAGATTGCCACTACAACAGACTTATTTGCAATGGGCTGACCAGCAGTGCAGCACAGGTTCAACTCCACAAACCTGCTCCCCTCCTCCAGTCCCACACTCCCCTCAGCAAAAAAGCAGATATACATGGTACAGGAAAGAGGAGCCATGGTAAGAATGCAAGAAGGGCCTGCTGTGGATGGGAGCAAAGGTGTGAGAGAGCTGGAAAAGCATGTTCACTTTGGCCAAAACGTGATGTGAATACAACTGCACCGAGTCACAGGTGAATCAAGAATGATTTGGCTGCAAACAGCTCAAGTCTAAGTGAGTAGCAAGCTGTAACCTACATTCATGCTACTAGCAGCAGCATAGATTTATAACAACTCTGGTAGACTCCAGGAAGGTCTCCTGTGCCAGCAGATATGTAATAAGAGATTATTTCAGCTGTAAAGAGTTTACAAACCCAACAGATAATACAGGAATGAAGAGAAATTCTTTACTTTGACATATAAAGACTTGGCAAGATTCATGCTAATATTCTTTCATTTTTGTAACCTATGCGGAAAAGAAGAAAGGCTTAATCCATTAGTATCTTGAATTTCTCTCTTCTGGGGATGGTGATTCAAAAGAACACAGCTGCCTTTACTCTGAGTGTTAAAGTAGCTCTCTGAGCTCCATCCTTACCTTTCTTTCTCTCCTACTTTTCTTGTTCAGGCCACAGCATCTGAGCTAAAACTGTTTAATAAGAGAGAGAAAAATAGCAATTATTCTCCCACTTTTACTTTCTTCTTAGTCTGAAAAAGAGGAAGTTCCTTCTTGTTCATAATCTTTTCAATTGTGATATGAGAAAGATGAAATTACTAAAAGAAAGATAAAATGAAGATGTGAGTTATGCTCTTGGTTGTACAGCTGATATTTCCAGGATCATTCTTGTCTCTGGTCCCCAGTTAGCGTAAGCTCCCAGGAGAAGAGAGATGTAAAGACACCTTTGCTATATTCCTCTTTATTTTCGTTCCTGTAGACAAAAATAATGGATTTGGAAAAGTTAATCTTAACACAATTTTCTTGTCTGGGCAACTTCTATGGTTCCTTCCTACTATATTATAGCTAAATTTTAATTTTAATTTATTATTTTCATATTTTAATTTCTGAAGCTAAAAAATGACTAGAATCCAGGGAGTTAAATATTAGGGTTAAAATTAGTGTGCCATTATTGAAATGGAAAAATAATATATATCATTCAAATATCATTTGTCATAAATAGAATGGCAGGTTCACATTACATACAAATATTTTGGAAATTACCTTTATTCTTTTCTTACTTTTTAATTGACCAGTTCTACATGATCTGCTGCTTTTTGGACTTGCATGGAAACATCCATATTTCCTGGGAGTGAATCTAATTAAAAGACCAGATGGATCAGAAGTCACACAACATCCAGGGCATTAAGTAATCAAATGCAGTAGGGTAGGGTAAGGGTAGAAACTGAATTTCAACATAATCAGGGAAACTGTAAAAATTGTCATTAACTGTAGACCTGTATTTTACAACAGGTGAAAGTATGTCCTGCTCAGTTTGGGATATCAAAACAGTTTTGGGGTGGGGGGAGGGGCGGCAGGGGGATAAAGGAGACTTAAATAGCATCTCATCTTAAATGGGAGAAAAAAACCAAACATATGCTTTGCTTTTATCAAGTGAAATTATGATATGAGAAAAATCAAGAACCTTTAACTTGTATGATGAAAAGTTCAGGATGCTTTTATCAAAATGATTAGCTTGCTTATTCTTGAAATGTTTCCATGCACAATATATGATTTGTGTTTGATGTTATGGACATGTAGCTCTTGGGGCTGCAAGCACAGCATCTTCATCTGTATCCAACAGGTAGAGCTCTGTGATATTTAAGAATATTTTTATAGATTTTTTTTATATATATATATATATAAAATATATATTTAAATATTTTTATATTAAGAATAATTTTTTTAACCATCATTGTTTTAATGTTGAAATATCAATGAAGAAATCTTACTTTATTCTGTAAATGTAACATTTTATATCATTTTAAAAACAGAGAAATGATATAGGTATGCTTTGGGAACGTGCATGGGAATAGGAATGGGAATGGGATAGGAATGAGCATGTAGAAATTCATCCACTTATCAATCAGATATATCAGTCTCTATAATTTATTGTCTGAAATCTTATTATTTTACTAAGATCTCATAAAGTGACCAGAAAACATGGTACTTAGTATTATATAAAAAGTTAAAGCATGATTTTTTGCCTTTTCCTGGTCGGAATCAGAAATAACTGTCCTAGGCTTGCAACAGTATAAACACTGTATAACGATTAGCAAATTGGGTTAACTGGACTGAAAAACAAAACAAAGAAGAGTTCCATCCCTATACATATATTTCCAAGCCTACAGCTACCAGTTTAAAGCAGACTTTGTTAGAAGACTCATCCCTCTTAAGTTTGAAGGAGAAATTCCTTCCAACCTCAAAATAATTCATGTGATACTGATTTTTTCCATTTTAACAAACCTGCTTTTCTATTATCCTTATAATTTCTGTTTGAAAGATACAAGCCCATGAGGGATGCCTTTCTTAAAAGCACAATAATAAAGAATGATATTCCCACTTAGTACTGATTTTGCCATTTGCTAATGCTGTCAGTGTGTCTTCACACTAATATGTAAAGAACTGAACGAATGTGCACAATGAAGAAGGAAGATCATCGTTCTACAGCATGTGGAGATGGACTAAAAGAACAAAGAATGTCTGCTTCTATATTTCTTGGATGTCTTTTGGGCGGCTAATTGCATGAGGTTTCTTGCAGAAGTCTTTCTCCAAAATACTGACAGAAAGCAACTATTTCTAGATAGGGCAAATGCATATAAATTTGTTATTTTTGACCGAAAAAACATTATATTATCCTTGTTTTCCATACTTGATATGGTCTGTAAGTCTGAATTTTTTTCAGTTAAACACCTCACCTTTGTTCATAATGAGTAGGAAGAGCAACAGATGCTCTAACTCTTCTCTGGGAGGGTATATCTATGTTAACATTTAGGGAAAATTTGGGAGTTTTCTGTATCTGGCCTAGCCCACTGAGGCCACCAAAGGCATCTATATCATGATCTTAATTTGAGGAGAAATATACTCTGGGATTCACAGATTTATGGTGTGATTAGTTGTTCTTCCATTTGAGATGTAGACGTTTAAACGTAGGTGTCCACTTGCAGATGTCTGCCTAGAGCTAGGTGTCTTAGATCCCATTATAGTCAATGAAGATTTAGTATATACAGTCAGTGAAGACTGGAGCTTACCAGCTTCAGCTTACCAGCCTGTGGATACCTATGTCAGAATGAACTGAGCTCCAGCGACTGGCTCCAGTCACTACTTCAACTGCCCTGACACAGCTGTCTAGTTTCATTTCAGCTGGCCTAGGATATTGAAGACACTCATATATGACAAAGGGCTCTACAAGATACTGGCATCCTTTTACAGTGGTGTCCGCAGGGGAGGTGGATACCCTGGTGCATCTGAGATGGCACTAAGCACGTTTCGCCAACTTAATTGACCCCTAGGTACTCATTGACTTATGGGAGGATAGATACCTAGCACACGTATGAACACCTATGTGCAGACATCTAAATTTAGATATGCTAGCTGGGCTAAACACAACCTGTTGTGCCTTCCTCAAGAACTGCCTCAGCTTAAGGGCTGTAGAGAGAAAATGAGTGGGAAAGTGAGGAACAGGGAGCCTTGAGATTCTGGCTGGTTGTTTCCCCTGATTGAATGTGGCTTATGCCTGCTGCTTAAAAGGGCACTCTAGCACAGAGGTCCTGGGTTGACCAAATTCCTAGCAATTTAGTAGAACTTAGCGGAAAGGGAGGTCTCACCTAACCATAGGATCAGCTAAAGTGTTTCTGGGACTAATATTTGGTTGGCATGAAGTAAAAGATGATCCTATCCTTAACCATAATCATCAGTGTAGACACAACCTTCTGAACCAAAATAATGATATTTTCTTCTTTAAAAGAAGACATACACAAGTTAGCAGATTAACTGACAGCTCCTTGAGTAGTGCAAATTGACATAGCTCCTTAGAAGCCCGTGATGCTAATTCTCTCATTGACAGATATTTCTGGTCATAAAATATCTGTGTTGGTGTATTAAACAAACTAAACCAATATGTAGCAAATACAAAAAATATGAGTAAGGGTGTTATAACAGTACATCAGAAAAATCCTTTCAGTTATTCTTGATGGTACAGTTATAATTAGCATAAGAAACAAAAATCAGATGCTAAAGACTACAAGCTACTGATAAGAGAATTGAATTTCCACCTTTCCCAAAATGTTAATGAATTTTTGAACCGAACCAGAAAATTCACAATTGTCTCTTTCATTATTTTAATTATACATATTCAAAGGTTATAAATGATCTAATGATCTTTGGTAGGACATCTGTCAAGGGGGCTTTAGGAACATATTCACTCAGTTTATGTTTTCTCTTTTTATGCATATCCAAGAAGTAAATATTGAATATTTGATGTTATTTTCACACAGATATTGTTCTATATTTATACCTAGGTTTTGCAAATGGTCTTCTTATTTAAATAAAGCTTGTAAATCTGAAGGACTCTTCCTATTGATATAATTTTTGGAGATATGTGCCATATTGATTTGGCATGTCCTTTTTCTGATAGCTATGATATTGATCATCTGTATTTTACATTTAAGAATTAATTACAAAAGGTAAAATGCATATTTTGATAGCATGGTGGAAACTTGCCTGCTGAGCAGTCTTTTTCAAAAACAGAAATATCTTTCAGAAATAAGCCTACAGTGGGTACTAATCACTAGGAGACAACTGCTACTTATAGTTAAAATTGTTCCTCTTTCTAAGTTATTGTTTCTAAACAATAATGTATGGGTTTTTTGCACAGTTTATTCCTTCATATATGAACTAAATATACACAGACAGTTAACTGGAATCTTCCAGTACTCTGCCTTGTTCAGAAACCTTTAATTCTCTCCCTATGATTTTATCCTGACTTCTCAGATAATAAATTTAAAACAAAATCCCTTAAAGGTATGATTATTTGACTTCTTTTCCTCTGCTATACAGTTATAGCTCCATTAAGATCAGTATGCTGATGCTTCTACTCAGGCTTTTTCTTTTGTTTTTATTAAGATCAACATTAGTGAGTATACATAATGTTTTCCTTTTTTATTAAAAATGAGTGTTTGCACAGTCAGTAGCAGAAGTGACATTAATTGCTCAGTTTTCTTTGAGGGAAATGAATGAGAATTAGGACAGTCTTTTATTTTGGTGTTGTCACTATACCCTTAGCAGTCACTGTGCCTCAGACAAACCCAGCATAGCCTGAGAATGCTCCTCCCGCCCCAATTCTGCAATCTCTGTTTTGTTTGTTTCCTTGTTTGTTTGTTTGTTTGTTTCATCTGATTAGAGTTAATATCAACCGTAGGTGACTGCTGGTGGTGGGACACAGTTCTTTCAACCTTTCAGGTTGAAATCTGCTCACCACTTTCTGTGTAAATTATTCTGACTATTAGATTGTTCTGCAAAAAGATGGGTAGCAAGACTTGCAAGTAATCAGTCATACTTCTTTCAGTCTCTAAATTTTTCAGAATTCAGTTACTGTTAGCTTAAATATAGACTACAGTAGAGATCTGTGCAGGAGCTAATGACCTAACTCAGAGTGACCAGGRAATTTTAAGACCAAGTAAGGATGCACCTCAGTTCAGGCAATCTTAAGTAGTAGATCCTGGATTGGTAGTTAAGACTAGTATAGGACTCAAGCATGAAAGTCCCAATCTGGGATAATTATAGATTGACTGGATTCTACCCTATAGTGCTAATGTTCCATGATTTTTGATTTATAGATTTTTGGCTATAGAAATTTCCATATAAGGATAAATTGAAAATCAAAAATAAATTGAAATTAATTCTTTTGGGATAACTCATGGACTACAAAGGGGAAAAGGAGACTGGCTCTTTAGCAAATTTGCTTTAGTGGCACAAAGGTAACAATAGGAAACTTTTGTTTCCTGTAGTCTTGATGAGATTTTTTTTGCTTTCAAAAGGATTTTAGAAATAGATTAGGATTACACTCCTCTCAAATGTTCATTTCTACTTCCAAGACTCCTATCTGTTATAAACACAACATTTTAGGTTTTATGATTTGTTTTGTATCATTAAAAATATTCTACAATAGTTTTTCTAATGCTGAGTTGGGGAAATTAGGTCAAAGACCATGTAGGAGAATGAGGGAGCTGACTCCTTGGCACTTTGGCTAGTCACTATGATCTGTGCAAGATAAACATATAATTTCTTAGGTAATCTAAAATCAATCATAGCTAGTCTATCAAATAGAAATTAAGGTATTGTCTTATATTGCACTGTAGGAGAGATGGAAGAAGACGTTGATCATGTGGGACCTTGAAAAAGCCTGCTTCCCATTTTCCTGAACTTTGTAAATCTTTTATATCCATGCTAACTGGGTGCAAAACTCCAGTTTTTCTCAAGGAAGAAGTCTCATGCAAGCTTCACTGACATATGTAACTATGCAAGATGAATGGCTAGATGATTCCAATATTGTTCACAAACATGAAGTTGTTTAGAGAATTATTTCCCCAAATATGACATTTTTAGATCACCCTTCCTGAAACTTCTTCTGCAGCGTGGCACACCATGTTGCCAGTATCGAAATTAATAGTCTACTACCAGTTCTGTTTTGAACGTAATGGATGTTCATCATGTTATTTTCCATTCAGATGACTTTGTTATCCATCAAAATTGCACTTAGAAGTATAGGAGGGTATAGAATTGACTGCTCTTTCTTGCTGTTGCTGTTGCTGTGGCTTTTGTGAGTAATGAGAAATGAAATGGAAAACTCTAAGCACAGAAAAAACACAATTTATATATTTTAATATTTTTATCTTTTTTGGAAGAAAAAAGCCATATGCTCGTTCATTTTTAGTTCTTGTTTGTGTTTTGTGGTCTGTACTCATGGGATATACAGAATATTGTAGATGAAAGAATTGCAAGAAATTGTAAGAAATTGGTCTTTATTCTATTTTAACAGAAACTTATTCTAAAGATTAATTCATTAAATTGCCAGACACAGTTACATGTGAATTTTTTTAAAGAACATTTCATAACATTTTCATTTTACATAAATATGGAAGTCTCACAGCTATCTATCCTCTAGTTCCATTCTTTCCTTTTCCCATTAGCTTCATCTTCAGAAATGTTTTATCATAACTGAATTCAGTAGCAGAGCATGTATTTTCCCTTAACAAGGGTTACTAAATCAGATTCTATTTAGGATATGGTAAATATACATTATTTTTATTGATCTCATTTCAGTAATTTTAAATTTATATTGGGGAAAAGCTAAGGAGAGAAATTCTGTTCCCCTGGAAAAAAAAAAAAAAGACTGATTTACTTAGTCATATTTGCTTATGTCCCTGACAAAATTGTTAGCTGAATATTTCTAATCTCTTTATAGTCCTGGGTCGTTGACTTCAGAGAGTATTAGTGCATGGCATAGAGCTATATTTTCTTTCAATTTTAAAATTTCTATATTTGATTTGCTTTCAGGGAATGCTATTTTGTTCTTCAGTTACAAACAAGGATGAAAATAAGTTGCAAAATACTTGAAAACCCAGATGATTCTGACCTGTGCTGTATAATATGTAACAGGGGGAAAAGACAACTCTTACAAGAGCTTTGGGTCCAATATTGTTTGCTTGGTATATCCAGTGATTTCTTCTGCAGTCAAGTAATAATTAAATGTGCTTTTCTTATATGGGAAGAAGATGCACATACATATTTTCTTTCTTTCCTTTCATCTGAACCTAATGAACCATGTCTATTTCAAAGTTCATAAAAGTAATAATCTTCTAATTAAGTAATGTTTATATTTCTTCTGATGATTCTAATTTTATTGAGGGAAAGAGAAGCAAACATCTTATTATATGATTTCATTTTATGAAAAAATACAACGATTAGTATTAAATGACATTTTATTTATTTATATTTTATATTTATTTATATAGTCTAAAAGTCTGAAAAAAAAAGATAAGCAGAAAGATAGATTTGAATAGATGCATCCGAGAACATCCTTTATATCGAGGCCCATTTTGAGGATTTTCAGATCCTGTCTGGTCAGAGGAAGGTGGAAGGACTCAGCCTTTTCTAGGATCAGACCCAACCTTCGTATTTGAGCCAAGAGATAACTAACATTTATATTTTCAGCAACTGTGTATGCTTGTATATGTAGTGTAACAATGGTGCCTTCAAAGTATACAGTTAAGTACAAAAGGCGTATGAACGGTGTGAGAATGCATTCTCACTGTTGAATAGCACTAACAGTAATGACACTAAAGACTTCCAGGAAGGAGATGAAGATGCCACAAAAAGAATTCTCTAGAAAGCCATGAGTCCTGAGAAATAAAGTAGCTCTATCTACAGTCTGGCTCCAAGGTACCTCAAGGTAAAGACAGAGAAACTTTGCTACAGTTGTTGATGCAAACAGTAAAACATTCAAACCTTAATTTCACTAAGGAAATGAAACCCTGTGACTTTACATTGCTTCTCAAATTCTGACAATGTTATGATTGAGTCACTTTAAGCAAAAAACTATGAGGAAATGTAAATTTTAGCAGATTCAGAAAACAAATAGGCTTTCTTTAAAATGTATTAGATAAGTGGAAAAAATAAAAAAAAAATCATTCAGAAACAAAGGAGCACATAGCATATTAATAGTAGGGGTCCATTATCATGAATATGAATGAAATATTCTCTTTTTTCAAGCTTCAACTTGATCTCAGAGAAATTTCATGTCAAGTGTTCCATTAAAGACATAGTTCTTAATTTCTTATGCCATACAGAAAGGGCAGTTGTGTCCCTGGCATATCCTTCTGTATTCTTTAAGATATATATTATATAATACACCTAATTAGTGTAACAATACTGGTTAAATTTAAAACTACCAAGCTTTTTGAAATCCAGGTTTGACTTCTCTCATAAACATGCTACGAAAGTCCTCCGCAGTCCTACTTGACTCTGAACAATGGTGTTCATTTTTACTGCAACTCATTACTGAGATTCTTGGGCACCTTTTTGTCCCCACATCTGTTAAGGGAGAGGAATAGAGAGCTGATTTCCAGTCTGCTCTTGTTCTGCAGCAGCCCAGATATATTACCTAAAAAAACTGCATTCCGTTTGAGACCTGTTAAGGCTACGTATTCTCTTCCCACACTTTCATAACTGGAATGTTTAGTGATCAAGTTCACTTCAGATATCTGAATGGTATCTATCCCTTTATTTTATATATATTAATCTGAAAAGCTGTCACATAAAGATTAACTCTAATGTATGTCTCTATGAAGATGCTGCCTACACACTGTCTTTATGTGAAGATTAACCAGAAACGAATAAGCCTGTTTACTTCAGTGTCACATCCGCAAACCAGCCCACTTATTTGAGGACCCAAGGGGCATTAGTCTGCTGTGCATGCCTGCTGCTCTGATTTTGGTGAAATAAAGTTCCTGTGCTTGCATGTTAATTTCAAAGCCAAAAAAAAAGCACACATTCAAACAAAAAAAAAAAGATAAATGGTTGTAGTAGTCATCTGAAGTACAGTTTATTGCCACACTGTAAGTAAAAAAGTACTTAGAACATATTTCTGAATTATATCCAGATGCTTGCCAGTTCACAAACAAGGACATATTTAACATTACTTCTGCTTTTGCCTACTGCAATACATCTTGATGGAGTGCTTCAAACTGAAACGGTGGTGGATCCCAAGCCTAAAAAGATGGGGGTGGGGGTGGGAGGAGTATTTGTTGCTAAGTGCTGGTACACAACTTTGTCATAGCATAGTAGTCTTCTGGATCTTATCGTAAAATGAAGTGACATAATTTAGCCTGGAATGATATAATGCAATATATCTTGATGCTATTTAATGAAAATAGTGAGGAATTTAATTTCCAAAGATGTAATTTCAAATGACACAAGCTATATTGGGAAACATATCTGATTCACAGAGAAAATAAATAGCAACTGGATAAACTGCCAGTTTATTTCTTTTATAGTCCTGTAGAAAATGTTTCACTGTGACACATAAAAGCATTTTACATTGTTCCTGTTGTGCTATATCTGAGTTTGTCATGACATAAAATGAGGTATGACATTAGGAACTGGCTGCACTTAAAAATCTGAAGGATGTTTGATTCAGACAAGTATTAAAATTTCAAGTGCTTATTCAAAACGTGTACTTTTATCTGTAATATTGGTCAAGAAATACATCAGGAAGAGCATGGAAGAGTATTTCAGTATATTGACAGATTAAATGTAAGTCACCGCAGGGAGGCAGAAATCCATCTAAATATGCCACTAATTTATGCTTTACCTGTGGGATAAAAGATTACAAAGACATGTATGCAGCTTAAAGACAATAACTATCAGTTGTGCTGCAAGAGTTAAAGCATATCCATGCTACTTAACAGTGAGTAGTGGAGATAAAGTCAGATAAAAGAATTCCACTTGTGTGCTCTGCAAATGGATGCAACTTCTCAGACTTTGTGAAGTATTTCAAGAATAGCATTGTGAGATGCAGCAAGAAACTGAGCAGAAGAGTCCACAACTGATGACACATGTTGTAGTGTGGTTTTACCCTTTGAAATTACTTCAGAAACTCGTTTTAAAAAGAATTAGGTTATTTTATGAGTAATGATTTTTGTAATTTTACTTTATAAAGTGGAACAGTGAAATCAACAGTTTAAAATCTCAGCAAGTGGCTAGATACAGAAACCTTTCATTTTTCCATTCCTGCATACCACACTGTGCAAGAGATAAGATGTAGTATGAATACAAATATCAGTTTCCTTAAGTTTCAAGCATTCACTGAATAAGGAAAGATTTTGAATTAGTAGTGTGGCCTGTTATGACACAAGTGCTTCAATTGTAATACTCAAAGCGTTGACATCTCTTGTAAACTCTTCCCTTACACACTGATACAGTTTACTGACAAGAAATCCACAAACACATGTACATTTAATAGAAAGTGTGATCAGTTATGTACCTAAGTCTTTTTCTTCCAAGTTGGTCAAAGGGACTGAGCATGTTTTCAAATTTCAAAGTGCTGCATAAGAGCTTTGTGTTATTAGCAAGAACAACTACATGGATGGCCCTAGGAGTTGCCATTTGTGATGACAAACGTGTTTTACTCGTACTGTTTCTAAAAAGACAATTGCTTGTTTTATGAATCAGGAATAGAATGTGACAATAAAATATTATTTGGAGCAAAACCAAATGCAAGCTATGCTTTTGTTTTAACATTAAAATAGTATTAAATTATTATGGTTTATCTCAGGTCAAGTGTATCTTATAAGTATGTGTCCTGAGTTTCCAAAATGCTTAATACCATAAAACCACTAAGAAGTGTAGGAAAAGATATGCTCTTTTTATTTCTAATCAAGGGATGTATTCTAAAGCAGTCCATTGATAAGGATCTATTAACAAAGACTTGATGTTGCTAGGAGCTGGGAATCTTAACTGATTGCAAACAGGGAACTCATTTGCAAAACCATAACCAGTACTGCATCCCTGGTCTCAATTAGTTGCCAGCTGAAGTCAGATTCTCCTAATGTGATTTATTTTAACATAACAAGAGTAAATAGTTTTGCCATACAGAACAAACTGATTATTTCAGACACAGTAGAGACCTTACTTAAAATGTCAGCCAGATTATGAATTCATGCTGAATAAGTCAATGAAAAGAATAATATCAGGGTCAACAGTGCTTCCAGATATAACTCCTTATTATGTGTACAACAGAAGCTTTTATCTTTTTTTTTTCTGCTTAATAGATATTTTCTTTGAAATACATAATATCCTGTATCACTTGAAACTGAGTAGTTGAGAGATTCATCTTTTTTTCCCCCATATATATTTTTATTTATATATGCACACATATATATATACACACATATATTTCTATAGATTGCTCTTTGGTTTTGGTCCTTCTGTATAAGAGCCTGTGTCAGTCCGTACTGGGACTGTTTTTACTGTATATACCTTGCACTCAAAATCATTTTAGAGAACATTCTTGTGTAGGATTTATATAACATTTAATCCTCAGTCCTCCAAGGCTTTGCTCAAACTAGCTTTTTTAAGGAAAAAAACACCTATACCAGCTCTCACCTTTCAGCATAAGAGTAGTCGTACTGATTTCATAGGAAACATTTTGTCCTCATTCTTCACTAACTCCTTTGGCTTTTGCTTTTCTTGTTCCTTTATCCTCTCATTTTGCTTCACTCATCTAGTTCCATCCATACTAAAGTCATACTCCTTGCTTTCTTAGACTTTCTTGAAAGATTATGTGATAAGACAATTACCTTGTCAATTAAAATAAATTATTTTTAGCTTGTATTCTGGATCTTCAGCAGAGAGGAACTAAAAGTCCTTCACTTGGCATTCTGCATATTTTTTTTCCTATTCAAAAAAAGGGGAAAAACCTTCAAAGCTTTTCTTTGGGGGCATTCTAGAGAAAATAAAATGCTAAGTGAATTAGCACTTTGAAAATCACTGACATGAGCATACATTGTTGATAGGAGATTTTGTAAACTGTTGTTGGACCTTACTTTTGGAAGATTTTTTTCACTATGTTTGCTGAAAAAATTCTGCCAGTCTTCACATGAAGTAGGTGAAATTAATCTGAACAATACATAATGAAGCAAACATTATCCTTTTGTATAAGATATTCATAAATCTGGAAAGTTTGTTTTCATTGTTATTCAGTCAACATGGGTGCCCTACAAACAATGGAAGTGATAATCTTCTTATTAGTGATAAGTTTTGTAAGTTCCTCTGCATGATGTATGTGTGTACGTGTGTGTGGAAAGGAGTATTTTATTTCAGCACATCACTAAGCATTCAAAAAAAACCCTTTCTGAAAGCAGAATGTGTTTAAACAAAAAACACAGGGACTGCAACATATTTTCTGGCAAGTGTTAAAAACTAAGAATGATTTAGAGGCACAGAATGTTGCTTAGCTTTGATACTTTTTTCCCCATGATAAATTTTTTTCTGTAACTTAAACTAACATTTTATTGCAGAACTGCAGTATCAGGAAAACATAGTATGATAAGATGTCAAACCTTACTCATCTTCTGGAGAAGGATTTATACTACATGTTATTGAAAAGAGAATACCTCATTACTTCCCTCTACCAAATTTTGAAAAAACTAAGATATATAAAAGTGTTTGTAAAACACAGTAGGAAAGGTACCGTTATTTCTTAAATATCTGCAAAAGAATGCTGATCGGCATATATCCTAACAAAAAGGAGGTGGATAGACATGAGCTTTGTAATTTTCAGCATGCCTGAGTTCTCACCGTTGTGTAAAACAATGCGGGAGGTGGGGGAAGCACTATCTACATAGAGTGAACAATATCCACAAAAGCAGGATCTATATTTAAAGGTGACTGCCTTGAGCATTTATGATGTGATATACCACAAAAATCAAGTTTTTGATGTTAGACATTCCTTGAGCATGTAACATAGACTGTGCAAGATCACCTGTTAGACATCAACAGTATTGAAAGATGGACTTCAGGGCCTGAATTTCCGAGTGGCTGTGGTACACAGAGCAAAGAATAATTGAGTATATAAATATCACGGAAATATATGTTTTTCTCCCTTCAAAGACTGGACTCTTTTTCCAAACTTTGTGAGCATGACAAAATACACTTTTTTTGCCACTTTTGATGTCGAATTTTGTGTGGATGAGGATAGGACAACAATGAAGAAAAATTAAATACATCATTAAAAGGTAAGGATCAGATATATTAACAGTTTGTTACTCCCCTCATTGTTTGTTTCTGGAGAACAAATCTAAAACATCTGAGCAATATCTGTTGTGTAATCTTCAAAACCTCCTTATTTAATTCCAGAATATATTAGGGTTTTCGGTCCTGTTCCTAAATAATGTTAGTGATCATAAAATATGAAAATGTGTTTTCGTGAGGAAAAAAATAAATTCTGTTTTTTTTGTTTCAGGATACATATTCTGTAAATACTTACATGAAAATATTAACATACTACAGTACATGCTTTTTTTTTATTTTGCTTTTCAAGAATAGCTGAAAATTCATAAGTGATAATGCTGTTTTCAATATTATTAATTTGTTTCCCCAAAACCTGGAAATTCCAGGACCTTTTTACCAAAAAAACAGTTACTCCCTGACCATTACTAAAAGTATGATTATTTGACTGAAAAAAAAAATTAGGGACAAGAGGTCCATAGACAGAAACTTAAGGGAATAGGCAGGTAAATACCCTCTAATATCTCTAATACAGTCACTGTGGATGCAGAGTGAGTATAAGAAGAAAGGAATACAGACAGTAGCCAGGCTGACATACTGTCCCCGAATAACATTTTCTACTGCCACCATGAGAGATAGACCACTGATCTGAAACAACAGAGCATTTCTTATCTGCTTACTTCTTATGTTCTTATGATCCCTTTAAGGAGTAGAGTGACAGTGTAGATTGAGGTCATGAAGCTCCACTGGAGACCAGATTAATTCATCTCAATTATCTCAGTTTTTCCATGACATGTCAGGTCCAGACATAAACCCTTATATCAAACCAAAGAGAAAATAAAAAATATTAAATGGAAAAAAAATCTCTGAGAATTTTAAGATGTTCATTAATAAACATTTCAAGCATACAGGTTAAATAAAAAAGCTGTCACTTGCTGAGAAGCTGGGATCAGCTCTCAGAGTATCTTTAGCTCATAAAGTAAACCCTCCTGTTTACTGAAAAACTTTCTAGTTGCGAATGAAAGTATATGCTGAAGGGAAGGTTGGAGGTGCAAGAGTAATTTGCAGTGGCACATCTTAAAATTTGATTCCATATTTTGGTGACTTACTGTATCAAAACTTTTAGTTTATCAACACATTTTAAAATTCTTTCTTTCTGCATTCTCATAAAACTGTACACTCAATCTTGCTAAATCCACAAGCACTTATGATATCAGAGTCTGTCCACCAGCCATCTCATTCTTACCCCATCAAGAACTGAGCAGAGAAAAGCAGGAAAAACGAGCAGCTTGAAGTTACAGCACTACCTATTGTGAGAGACATTTTTGTTCTTATTTTCAATAGCTTAAATTTCAGAGAGTTTCCTCCAAGAGTTGTGTTTGTGCATGACATATAAACATAAAATGTTTTACATTTGCTATAACAGTTTTAGACTTTTTGAATATTTTTGCAAGCTCTATGGAATGAGCCTACATCAACCTATCTGTAACAAACATTTCATTATTTGACACATAATATTCTCCAATGTATTTCCGCTATACTTTTACTACATAGATGTTACTTTTCTGAAACATGATATAAAACATAATGAAGTACTTAAACTGATGGTCATATTAGGAAAAAATAGTAATTTTAGCCTATATTATGATTCTAGTCGCATTCATTTTTAAAGATACAAAGAAAAGCTTTTACCTCCAATTCTGTGTCATTTTTCCCATGACTATGCACGCAACTGCTTTGATGTATAGATACGGAATAGCAATCTTTATATTCTTTTTCAAAAGTATGATTGTTCCCCTTATTTTTGTTATAATATGAAGAACATAGGGGTACATGAAACCTTGGACCTAGCCTTCCTGTACTCAAGAGTTCCGTAAATGAAGATCTGTGCATACCATAAGAAATATTTTTTTACCATGCCTTTAAACTTTTATCTCTATTTTATCATCACATATGACTTTGCTATGAAAAGTGACATGATTGATTAATCAGATTTGACGTGACATGTCTTGTTTGGAAACTTCAGAAAGCAATGCAGCTGAATATTAGTCTATCAGAAATGACACGTTCGTCACTGTATGACTGGCTTTCCAGACATGGCCCAGGCATAGCCTCATTTCCTCGGGCATAACAACACTGACACTCAAGAAAAAAGATGATGCCTGTCAAGTCGTCCTAGTCTCCATAGAAATTTTTCCAAGAAGCCTCTAAGACTTCACTCTTCTCTTCTGTGAGACTATAAAAGGATATTTGTTCAACACTGGGCTGGGAGAAGCGTACTATTTGTTGAACTAAAATCACCTTTGAAAGACATTGCAACCTACCTGATATTACTAACAGCGTTTTTCGTTAAGTGAGGGATTTTTACAAAGCTGCAGGAGGAAATAGAGATTTGCTCTTATACATTTGGTCACTGTTTCTCATTTTATACACTTTTTTTGTGAAATGAAGGTTTTGTGAAAGAGCTGATTTACACATAGGTGCAGACACCTGATTTCAAACGCTTAATTCTTGTAGGACTGTAGTCTATATTATAATGGTTCTGAACAGTACAATGAGAGTGAATAATAACTACAGATGATAGATGAAAATATTCAAATTTTAATATTCTTCACTTTCATCTTAATAAGGTTATGAGTAAACAATTATTGTGTGTTAAAGTATTTTTATTTGATATTTGTATCTATGTATATACACACTTATACACCTATATTATATATACATATGTATATACCCACATATATGTTTTAATGTAATGAAGTTTTTGTGAAGAACAAGCCAGAATGGAAAGATTCTGAGCCCTTATTTGCCTTTGGGCAGTAGAAGCAGTTTCTGAAACCATTACTTTCAGCCACGCACATGTTCAGACGGAAAAGAGGGTGATAGGTGTCTGCCTAGTGCCTTCCAACATGTATCTGGCATTCAGTGGAACAGCTGCGGCTTTTGTGCCTTTGATTTTTTACAGCAAAGAGACAAGAGGCTTGCAAGAAAGAAGATCTACATATGGCTTCTGACTTTTAGTTCTGAATCAATATTAGGCAATGACAATAACTTTCATACTATTATGTGAGCTGAACTTCAACCCCTTTTCTAAAGGGTAATATGACTTAAGAAGATTTGCAGGTAACTTTAGAATAGCTGCTCTACTTTGCAGTATCTTACATGAGGACAACAGAACTAAAACTTGGGAAGAGGGTCAACTCTTAAGTCATTGATGCCTTAGGGAAACGATGAAGTGTCCCTGCTTCTCCATCTACAGAGCCTTTCACATACCAGTCACAAAGCACTTCACTGCCTTAGGCAATTTCAAAGGCAGAGCTGTTTCATGCTAGTTAAAATATATTTACAGTGTTTAATAAAAAATAGCCTTTTATGAGAGAGTACATTATTGTGTACCAGAAATCCCGGTTGTCCCTCTGAATGCTAATTTGCATACAGGACCATGAAATAACACTTACTAAATTAGTCTTCTAGGGTGATCCAAAATACTCGACCTGGGAAAGAATGTGATAGGAAGAAATGGATAGTGAACTCCTTTTAGCTGCTTCCACAAAGGGAAGGAGGCGGCTGCTGAATAGTCTTTAAAAGGAAAAAAATCTAGATGATATCACTTCTTTTCAGACTCCCCCTGTAAATTATTCTGATTTGACCCCAAGTGACAGAACTGAAATGAAAAAATATAAACATAATCCTCCTCAAACTTGTTTTCCTTCAGTTTCAGAAGATGACTAAGGTTTTCAAATTTGAAACTCAAAAAAATGAACAAAAAAACAAAATGGAGAGGAAAACAGCCAAAACCCCACCAAATAATATTTTCCTTGCCTTCCACCTTATCTTTCCTTCTTATGCTCTCCCTATTAAAAACCAAAGAAAAAAAATATCTCCTTTAAACTATATTTAGCAATTTTATTTAAATTAAATGTCTGTCTCTACTGTTCTTTAATGTTGTTCTTTGAAAATTCACAATGATGTTGTAAAGAAGGGAAATAATAAATTTTTACAGTTTTCAATGGGAAATACTTGAGAAGAAAAACTCTTCAAAGCCAAATTCCATTATTTCTTCGGAATATAACTCTCAAAATGTATGTGCATGAGCAAGAGGCTTGTAGTGCTTTATAGAATGGGTACCCTAAAGCATTGTGAATACTGATGCATACTGTGCTGACAGTCATGTGATAATAATTGAGTTTTTAGGAGAAGGTAGATGAAGTCCTGTCATGGGGTAAGCCAGTAGTCTAAGAAAACATGCTAAACATACAAAGGAAAGCAGCTGAAATTACATGAAGAAAATTAACTTTTTAACAAGAAAAGTAGAATCTGTAGCTGCAGAGGAAGAGAAAGATGAACTTATTTTTCTTCAAACTTTGTAGAACTAGTTAAGAATCTTGAAGTCATGCAAATATAAATCATATTATGTATTATATATAACTATTATCTAATTTGACAATAAGTGTTATATAACTTTTATACTATTTCATTAAGAGGCTTTTTGTAAAAATAAATCCACATAGGCTAAACAGAAGAATTATCTTTAAATTCTACTTAAAAATATTGCTGCAGTTTTCCTGCTAGTGGCTTAAAGCAGTATGGTCTCGGCCTTGAGAGGTGATGTTTTGAACCACTGTAATTTTAAATTACAGGATAATTTTAAAAGTGTAAATCTGCATTTCCTATTCATGTACGATTAGCTGATTATTATTAATTTTCTTTAGATTAAAATGTAATTATGTGACACAATCAGCCTTCTGAGAACTGCAAACTTTCACCAAGACCTCTTGAACTCAGTTCTTCATAATGGAGGTTCAACACATCCATTAGGGGTAAACTGAGGATACACTGCAGGTAGCTGCTTCCAAGGTGGAGGGTGGAAGTTATTAGAATAGCAAAGTGGCACAGCAATTAAGGACACAATATGCACCTTACTTAGAATAGAATGAGAGAAGAATTATAAGTTCTGTAGGCAAAATGTTGTTATCCATGTGGAATTTTGCCAAAAATTAGCTAGAACCTTAAGGTTTTAGCACAAGTACTCTAACATTGGCATTTTCAGCTGTGAATGTTTATGAAAAAATATTCGTTTTGTTTAAGAAATTGTATTGTAGTGCAATAAACTAGGCTGGGTTAATTTTAATTTCAGTTAATGTGTTTCCTGCATGTAATCCCCCAGAAAACACAAATGGTTTAATTAGAGCTTAAACAAACTCAACCTTTTACTAAAGTTCCTGAAAGTTTTTTATGAAAGCTTATTGACTTTCTGTAACCAAGCTTTGGTTTTATAGTGTAGCCCCAGACTGATCTTTTCAATAATAAATGTCTAAGATCTTTCACAGGAATGATGACACTCTAATTATTCTACATTTTCCAGACATTATTCTACCTTTTCCAGACACTTTTATTAGAAAAAAGAAAATTAAGTTTGGATGGATTTCAATAGAAACAACTGAGCTTGTAAAATTATCTATTAAATTGCCTCAATTTGGTTTCTAGAGTTCTTAGGAGCATTATCTGCTTCTGAAACCTAGTGCAGTTTAAAGTCTTTTTTTAACAACTGTTTTGCTTGTTAGATATGAACAAGCTGGATCATTAACCAAAATTAATGTTTACTAAATAGGTGTCCTTTCAACTGCTGGGGTTGCTTAAAGTTAGTATAAAGAATCATTCCCTTATTCTCAGCCTTTTTATAGATGAATATCCTTTATTACTAATTCATATAAATTGTTCTCAATTTCAGATGAAACCTTAGTCTCACTGAAGAATGGGAATTGTATAATTGACTTTAAAGAGGCCATTGAGTAGTTCTTCATGTAACACTTATGTCTGCAAAAACAAGGTAATTGGAAACAAAGATTTTCATACATTAAAGCTGAAGTGGAAGCTAGGAATGAATTTTCTTTTTCTTCTCCTGCTGATGGAGGCAGTGACATACAGTACTGCACACACCAATGTGCAAGGCGATGGCACAGTGGGGAATGCTGATTAAGATTTGCTGCCTAGTTGAACTACTCTTAAGTATCCTGTAGAGTTTGCTCAGACTTCTCGATCCTTCTTGCACAACATTCAGAAACTGAAGACAGATTAAAGCAAGTTTCTCTCCTCATTCCTGCAGAAGATATGTTTTTGCTCCTTTGGCATAAGCATGCATGCTTGTATGTGTTTGGGTATGGACGAGACTGATGTTTTCAGCATATCAGCAAATGTTTTGCCCAGAAGAACAGTGATGCCCACAGAACACAGTAAATATGCTGTTAGAAAGGAAATTATTTCTTAATATTTCTAAAATATTCCAGTGTCTAATATTTATAAAATTTTTGTGAGAGTCATGTCAAATTACAACACATTCACACTCCATGTATTCTTCAGACCTTATTAGAATTAATGAATGTCTTTTGCTTCATGTTGCACAAATTATTTTTTCTCTTGTCCTCTTTTACTTCTCTTTGGTTTTGTTCTGCACAGTACTCAGTCCTGAATACTAAGATATTCATACAGAAAATGCTTTTAAATGGGCTTCTACTCAGGCAGTATTTCTAAGGCTAACATTTGCTGTCTTCCCTAATTTCTTCTTGACCTCACTATAAGTTTCCAATACTGAATTTTCATGAATTCTAATTGTTCATTTTCTCACCGGCTTTCCATAATGATACATGTCAAACTTGCAGTGGTATAGTCTAGACTAAATTATTTCTTGAAAACTGATTATAGTCGTGTCATAGAATTGTTATAGTACTGTTCATAGCACTAAAATAAGGAATGCTTTAATTTCATTTCTTTATATTTTCTAGTTGACTGGACACTTAGAGATATCTGATAAGATCGGAAGTTTTTGTGCTTGATATGAGTCCATTACCCTTTTCCTCTTAAAGGAGAAAGAGGATCACAACTGATGTTGCTTTAAGGCATAACGACAGCTTGAAAATATGATACATTTCGGTAATGGAAGTGTTGCAATCTGTTTTGCATGAGATGTGTTGCTGCAATGCAATGTCATGAGCTGAAAACAGAATGATCTTGAGAAGTAGTTCATGTTTTCATGTTACATATTGGGGTTCCCTATTCCTTTACTATAGAAATAAATGCCATGTTGATAGGGCACTATTGTATTAAATTTAATTCTAAGTAACACTGCTACAAACCCAATTAGCTTCACAGGAATACTGTAGTGTGTAACCATGTAGCCCTGTAATACAGTATTTCCATTGCTAGTACCAGTCCATAAACTTTGCACTGAGTTTGCAAGGCCTCAGGACCGAGGCTTGTCTGTCTGAAATTTTCTTAACCTGCCTGCAGCTTTGTTCTACCTGGTTTACCTATGACAGCAATTTCTAATTGACCAAGTGTCTATGGCTGATTTGCTTTACTTTTGTATATCTTTGTGTGGTACAGCCATAGTTTTATATACACAGCAGTAATATGCAGTTATTCTGTGCAGAAGGAGATATTTACTAGTCTGACATAATGATGCAGTGCAGAGACATACCAGCCTTGGGTGACAGCAGAGGCCTTGAGCACTGGAGACATGGGCTGCGGCACCGAGGAGTGCAGGCCTGGGATGATAAGAGACGGGGCACAGGCTCAGCACTGGAGACCCCATGGCTATAAACTACTCCTCCATGGTCTGTCAGTTAAAGAAATGCAGACTTGGAGCTGGACAAGGTAACAAGGAGAACAAAGAAGTAGTAGCTAGCATACATAAAAGGCACCATGTATAATAAATTTGGATTAAAGTGGAGCTGCAGACCAATGAATAAAGAGCAAAGGTGTAAAAGCACATTAGCAAACATGAAAATCACCCAAGTAGATCATATAGTGAGGAAAAGGAGGCATCAATGTGAACATCATATTCCTCCTGGTGAAGGTCTCTAGATGCTGACAGCTCGCTATACCATCCCCGCCACCGTCACCAGAATAAACCCACCAACCTTAGGACTCAGACAAGCAACAGAAGAATAAGCATAACACCCTGGTTAGGGTAGAGGGGCAGAAATTAAGAAGTGTGTGTGTTACTGTACAAATATATATATAAGGTGAGCTTCCTCTTTGCCCGTAAACAAGATTATTAGCATAAAAAATGTGAAGTAAAGCATAATAAATATGGAGCTAGAAGTTCCCAGAAAGCAGTAATTCAGACCTACTTTCATTGACTTAGTGATTTATTACATGATTGATTAACTGATATTTGAGGAAGAAAGGAATCATCAGGAAGGTGTAGAATAGGAGGGAGTGTTTCATTATGTGCCAGTATGGTATTAACATCAAAATCAAGAACTATGTCTTACATAATTTTCTATGCACTTAGATTTGTAAAAAAATATTCTCATTTCAAATTAATAAGACATTTCTTGAAAAATAAAGAAATAAAATGTTTCTGACTAGAGGGCAGAATGAATTTTGGATTCTCTTCCAGTTTGTTCCTTTTCCAGAACTGAATGCTTGTTTCATGTCTTCCACTTTCCACATTTCAGGTTCATAACTGACCCTACATTACAGCCTAAAATACTCATTTAATGGATTCAGATTGTGGCTTATATCATAAAGCCTGCTTGACTTGACAATTTCTGTTTTAACTTCCATTTTCAATGACGACTTCACTTTCTAGATTGTAATTGCCTCAAAAAGTCATTGTTAACGACACAAACACATTTGGGAGGTAAACTTTGAAAGTTTACTTCTGGGGGAAAGGGATCTCTTGAAAGGCAGAAACAGCATTTGACAACCCTGCTATTACTGCATTTGTACTTCGGAGATCTTTTTGTCGACACAGAGTCACAAGCTGTTCAACCTGACAATTACATAAAGCTTGTGTGCAATAATAAAAGGTCTAAGCCTGCATTTGCAAGCGTGTGTTTGCCCGTCCAAGAACTATGTTGTGTATGTATGCCAAAACCAAAATTCATTTTCAAAGCAGATTTTTGTGGGAATTTGTGGTAGATGTTATAACAAGGGGAAATAGCCATAAACTGTGGCTTGAGAGTTTCAGAGCATACAGCATACCCATCATCATCATCATCATCATCATCATCATCATCATCATCATCATCATAACTAGATAAGTAGTGCAGCACTTAACAGTCTGGCTAGGGATTTTATGAAGTCTCCATCCTTGGAGACTTTTCAGAACTTGACCAAACAAAGCCAAGGCTGGGCGATCTAGCACCGATACTGCACATCAGACCAGCTGACCTTCCCAGGTCCCTTCCAGCCTAAACTTCTATGACTCTTTGTGTTACAACAAATAAATGTATTAAAAAGCCCTTATCCCAAGTCCTTCCTGTTGCCTTGAGCTAACATATAAACTGTTACTACCATCATTAAATCTTCATATATATACTATTGTTTACCATACATTTATCAGTTTAACAATAAAAATGTTGTGATGGCATATTTTAAAATATCAGATAAACCAGTAAGCTTCCATAACAACTAAATAACTATGGTTACCCTGGCTTTTCAAACAAAAATTAAAATATTGTTTTTAAAAATGATCACAGCAAGGATATTTATAAATTTACATCCTATAGAAGGATGGAAAGAGTGATAACAGACTGTAAAAGTCAATTACTGGCTAAACAGTAATAACAGCTTCAGACAGTAAAACGGCTAGATTTTGGGCTGCAGAATTTTAAGGGATGTCTTTCTAAGAGCAATACAAATTTCTCTTCAGCCTTCTAGATATAGTTAGAGACTGTATTTTTGTAAATTAAAATAAAATCTACTTTATTGAATTACCATCTCTCAACAATTAATAATTCAGGAAAAACTTGGGAAGTGAGTTGTAAAACATCGGTGGGATCAGCTCTTTTATGCCAACCACTAGAAAGTCAGGCATAAGATGATTAAACACAAAGAATGCAAAGGAAGAGTGATCAAAAGCAATACCCCTCTCCAATGTGAAAACTAGAAAAATCCAATGCAAAGTAATTCAAATGACCTTTTGGCTCCTAGTTTTATAATTTCATTATATTTTCTTAAACAGAAAATGCAATTTATAATGTTATTTCAACAAACAGTTTCTTAGTAGTTTTAAAATATTTCAATTTGGGTATTTTTTTATTTTAAATAAAGCACTTCATTTTCTGATAGAAAGTTATTAGCAGTTATATGTTAAAATCTTAAATGCAAACTTAACATCATCTACATGTTTCTGCTTCTTTTACAAATACTTTTCTGATGGCGAATTTGTACTATTTATTTTTTGATTCAGTTACAACGTTGCTCAGTGTGTTTTGCCATTTTTTATGGACAGTTGGAAAGGAAATATTTTGGCAATTTTCAACATTTTCCCTTATGATTATCTGACGACCAGACAACCATCAGGCTATCAATCAGAAAAAGAATAGTGCACATATTCAGTATCTCCCTTTAAGCTTCAGCAAGAAATGTCCACAAGACCCTTTGCCATTGTTCATGTTTCATTTCATGTCTTATTTTTCATAAATGATTATTTTTTGGAGCTGATGAGCAACTGTTGGATAATGTTTCCCTTACAGTACAATTCACCCAGTATGGTTGGTCATAGAACTAAGTGAGAAACCACTCTGCCTACCTGACCAAAACAAAAAAAGTAACTGAGCTCTTTAATATGTATAAAATTTACTCTTAGAATGAAACCTAAAACACTTAACAATTAAATATTAACAATTAAATATTTTATTAAGCAATGTCTTTTCAGTTACCAAGGAAGCAATCATTAGGCAATCATATCAAAATCACTTGGGAGACCGAAGGTAAGCGTTTGTTTTACTGCGTTTAGGAACAGATGAAGATCATCCAAGACCTGAAAACATATGCTCAAAAAAAGTTAGAAGAAAAACTGGGCAAGAGTTAGGATCACACAGGTGTACAGATACATAGAGAGTTAGAGACAAGAAATATCATTAACTTCCAAAAAGAAAATGAAATTTCTTGTGCTTACTCTTCACTGTCTTCTTGTTCTATCACAGCTGGAGGCTGTCAGCTGTCTGACCCACTTTTTGTCGATTCAGACTCGAAGAGACATGTATCACACATCTGCATCAGAGAGATGGCCACTAGCAGTTGAAATAATTAGAAATTACATTCATTTCCCTGTCAAGTTTTCTGTTCATGAGATTTGTATCAGTTTATATCAATTCAATATAAGGGCTATGTAGTTCATACTTCTCTCCAAATGCACATGCAGTGGCAGATTTACGATCTTAATTCTGCACGAACAAGAGGGATCAACAATGTTCTTTGGGTTTATGAGATTGCTTATGCTACTCAGAAACTGCTCAGAAACTTTTATAACTGTTAAACAACTGTAGTAATTGTATACTATTCATGCCAATGACCTACTCGCATGCTACTTATGCTACTTCTCATTTAAATTAGTATTTTTAAATATTGTGAGTGAAAATAGGAAAGTAAGAGATAATTGTAGTTTCTTAAAATCTTTTAAAAAACATTTTTGGAAAACAATGATTTATATAGGCTGTCCAAAAGTAAATTTTGATGAAGCATTCCTTTGAAAAAAGCTAATGAATTAAATACTGTTTATGTCTTTTCAAAGATCTTTTCTAAATTCTCATATGCTTTATGTTTTCATAATCAAGACTTTTGATCACTCTACACATACACTTTTAATTTTGTCCCCCAAACTTGAATAAATGTGGGACAGTCAACCTAGGAACTCCTTCTTTATAAACTCTGTGCAGCCCTGGTCTCTGTGCCTTTGTGCCCACTACAACTGCATGCGTATATAGGTTCGTGCTACCTCAGCAGGCACAAGGGTCAGACGATTCAAGTATCCCGTTTGGAAAATGTAGAAATAGATCTTTTTGTTTGCCTCCATAGCTTTCAGCTACTTCAGTGAAATGCTATAATGTAGGTTCTTCCTCTGGGAACCCCAAAGCAGCAGAAGAAATTGTGTCTACTCAGGGCTTGGCTAAATGGTATAATTTAGCTTTTAAAATCAAGCACAAGTTGTACAGCTTAGAATAGTGTCAAGGCTGAGAAAAGCTTTTGAAAAATGAAGGAACACTGGCATTTAAATACCTGTCAGATTTTAGAGCAAGCATAACTGAATTTCAGCCATTATTTGATCTGAAATTCTGGCACCTATAAAACATCATGATTTTCCTTGCTGTTTTCATGCAATTATCTCAAGTTCTTACTACAGATGGAACTACAATTCATTTACAGGGGAAGCATAACTGGTAAACAGATTGATAGTGCAGGAACTGTAGTTGGCCACAGCTGATGTAAGAATATTAGCTGGATGTGGAAAGCTGAATTTCTAGTTAGATTTTTACTTATGTGGATCATGCATTGGAGAGATTTGCTAAAATGGAAGCTTTCAGCTACTGCCAAGAAAAGGCTAATTTGCTTTTTTTTTTTTTCCCCCAAAGCTTTCCAAGCCGTTTATGAATTTATTTTTCCACTGCAGCAAACTAACTTATTCACCGGGGCTAATTTTCTTCTTCTGTGTCTATTGCCTTTTAAGGACAATCATTAGAAACAGAAAATCACAAACATTCAGGAATGAAATCTGGAACCCACCAAATTCACTGGGAGTTTTGCCATGATTTTCAATAGAGCTAGGAGGAAAGGAGAGGAGAGGCGAATGGAAAGGAGCGGGAGGAAGCAGAAAGGAAAGGAACAGAGAGAAGGCTTATTTTCTTGTTTCTTATTTCTCTTTACTGCTTATTCATGAAGGTTCAAAAGTATTTATTGTATTTATAAATATATATTTATATTATATAAAATTTATATACATATATTTATATACATTTATTGTTATAAGATGGATTGTTAAGTAATTATTTTTCCTTAAAATTCCTTATTCCAATATGATATAGGGATAATGTATGGTTCCTTTTAAAATCTACTGTTAGATTAGATCTGAAAAAAAATGTTGCTTTAGATTTGCAATATTTCAGATGAGATAGGACATTCTGGGGGGGGGGGGGGAGTTGTGTGTTTGTGACCTGTGACTGTGTGGAGGGCCATGACAGGGTTAAGCTGAAGGAAGGCCTGATTAGCAAAGCGTATGGGAAAGGAGAAGCAAGTAACAAGGTACAAGGCATGATCGCCGCGCGATCGGCGTGATGATTGGCTAGCTTGTGCATGCACAGGAGCGTGATCAGCATGGTGATTGGCTTAGCAAAACGTATCTGTGACATCATCAGCATGATGATTGGCTTAGCAAATTGTATCTGTAAAACAGCTGAAGCAGCTAACTTTTCAGTATAAATACATTTGGAAATAAACAATAAAGGTCTCAAGATGCACCACTTCTTGAGTCCGTGCCTTCATTCACTACATGACTGTGATCTTATGAAATAGTAAATTAATATATTTTTATAATTTCCTGGGAAGTTTTAAGGGAAGAAGGCAACTATTAGAAGAAAAAACTTGCAAGGAGCAAAAAAATTTCAGCAATCATTTCTCCTCCTTCTGATGGAGGGGGAGGTTATCCTAAGACAAATTAATAGTCATAAAAAAAAAAGGAGAGAATTACTCTAACAATCTGATCTAAATTTAGATCTAACTTTGAAGCTGTCCATGCTTTGATTCTTGTATGATTCTAAACCAAATTGCGTCAGAGGTGGAACTTAGGGGAGCTTGAATCTGAGAAGGTCAACTAATGCTTGTTGAAATGTTGAACACATATACTTAGTGAGCACTGAATTATTGTTTGGTTACCAGAACGAACACTTAATCTTCACAGGACCAGGTGGAGTGAGAGGAGATTCCAAGACAGCACATAAAGAGGTTTTCCAGCACCTGTTTCCTATTTAGTAGTTAAAGAAGGTTATTGACAATGATTGTCTTCACTGTTATAAAAAGGACACAGAAATGGAGCTTTTATATTTTTAGTCAAACAAAAAGCTTCTTCTCTATTTAGAAGTTCAAGTCTACCAATGTATAGCTTCAGAGTACCAAATTCCACAGAAACAATGCAAATATTAATACATACATCATCCGCCTGCACTGAGTCAGTAAACCTGTTTATTGTGCAAGGACCATAATGAACGCTACAATCTGGCTTGTACAGGCAAGAGAGCCTGTGAGGTCACTGAACAGAAAAGTGGGGAACTGGGAAATGGGTAGTTCCAAACAGGGCTCTAGGCTGAATGACATCATCCTGAAATACGGAATACCTCAAATCTCCACTTTCCCATCCACGACTGACATAATCATATTTTCTCAGTTTCCCACAAAAAGTGTGCAGGATCACCCAAGGAGAGGTATTCAGGGATTTGTTATCTGTCATATGAGATATGATTTCTACTACTTCGACCATCCTCCTTATACTCATCTTTTGAGAAAATAAGAACTGCAATAGAGCCCACCACTTGTGGGTTACTTGACTAATAGTCCTGGGTATCCTGCCTGCTCTACAGTCCTTGCTTATTCTTCCTTTTCTGGAATTTATAGGTATATAAATACACACACATACACTCTGGAAATACTGCTCCAGCCTACAGGCACGTGGAAGGGAGGCACTGGTTGCCTCTGTCTGTTCTGAGTAGAGTAGCAGGTCCTCTTGGTACTTTTCAACTGCTTGGCTTCCAAGAGTACTTCTTTTAAAGAGCACTAATGCTGCCGTAGACCTTATGGAAGTGATAAGGAACTGGCCCATAAACTTATGGAATATTCTAACATATTCCTGCAGTGAAAGTGCTTTTGCCTATACATGAAGCAATCGTATACCTGGCACGGACTTGAAAGCCCCAAATATGAAAGTCCCCAGTTGACACAAATAAGACAAGTGGTCCTCCCACAAAAGAGGAAAGAACATTTGCTGTCCATGACGTTTCTGCCAGTTAAATACAGTCATACTGACACAGACAGTGAAGTTGAATTTATTTGTTTACAACACATTTCTACATAAGTCTTAAAATCAGCAATGAAGCTACACTTTTTAGCTATGAATTTGCAGCTACAAGATGCTAACTTACTGCATAGAAAAAATTGTTACAGACAGAACGGTAGACTACATTTGCTTGTGAAGAAAGAGAAAGCCTTGTATTAACTTAGGCATAAACCTATACTAACATGATTACTAGGCTTCCAGATCAGAACTGGTTCTCACCTAGTTAGCTCAGGGTTTGAAGAAAACTTGATTTCTCCATACACCTCCCTGTAGAGATGTTATAAATGTGGAAGGAAAAAAGAAAAGGAACTTTATGTTTTCTTTAGCATTTCATATTCTCAGGTTTAGATAAGTCATGACTTTGAATCTCATTTTACGCGTCCGTATGTTCCCATTCCCACCAAAGAAATTATTGTTACATAACACAGGTTTCTGGATTCCACTATTCAAGTCACATTGTGGAACCATTCTGTAACCAGGACATTCAGCTTTACCCTCAAAAAACCTCTTGTGGATATATTCTATCAGTCCTTTAACCAGTCAGTATTAATGGGAACTGAGCAAACTTGGCATGTGGTAAATTATGCTCCAGCTTTTGAGTTGAAGAGAACGAGGGAAAAACACAAGTAGGTTGTTCGACAAACAAATCAGTGGGCCATCAAAATGGCCACTAACCCTTTATTTTGTGTAAAACCATTCTATTATACTTTTTTTCTTCCCTTTTCCCTTTGTGTAACTTGAGTTAAAACCTCACTCACTTCTCCGAATCTCACTCTTTCTATTTAACCACAAGCTCCGTTCTCATTCTAAGGAAAAGTAGGATCTTTGAACCACTGTTGCTCCAAGCATTTTGTTTTCCCAGTGTACCTATAAGTAGTAATTAAGGATAGCAGGTCATATAAGGAAAGCAGGTGTATAAGCCAAACAAACCTGGCATCTGAAGAAACATTCATTAGGGACAAGCACTCCCTCTTCAGAAATTCTGCCTCATTAAGAAATAATCAGGAATGCATCAATAAAGTGACATAACTGATTACTTGTGCATCTGTCTCAATAATTTTTGCGCTGCTTAGGCCTGCCAACAGCAGCAAGCAGGAACAAATTGCCACCGCATTATAATGTTAGACTGATATTAGCAGAGTTACAATTGATGATTTCATGTTGATTTAAACGGGGAGATCTTATAAAGTTGCTTTATGCAGATGTAGTTGAACTTGATGCACAGATGATTACTGCTGACACAAAAATGTCTATAAAGGTCATTAACAGCCTAAAATTTGAATTCTATTGAAGAACATCATTATAATTTGCATGATTAATATTAAAGGATGGCTGTTGTATAAGCAGAAGTTTCTAAAAAGAGGATCTGCTAAGCGTTGCTTAGCAATGCTTATGTATATTTAAATGCAAGGATATGTATTGGGACAAAATTGAAGCCTGTAATTTTTAAAAGGCAAAAATCAAATTCAGAATTGTTTACTGCAGTCATCTTTACTTTAACCTTAATCATGGCATTTGGACATTACGTGTTATATTAGTAAAAAGTTTTGGTTGTTTCTGAGTGAGTGAGTCATTGATTTCAAGTTGGATATCAGTGAAAGAGAAGGGAAGGAAAAGCTCAAGATTCTGATTTCTTCAAGTGATATATGAGTGGAAGAGAGAACAGGAAAACATCCCAAATAAATAACTTGCTCTTGCCTTCAATGGGTCTAGAAAAGACAAAAGACCACCTGACACCTCTTAGGCACCAGTGATAACTCATGGAATCTTATATGATCGAAACTTTGTTTTTGTTCCACACAATGACCAGAATGAAGTCCCACTTCACAGATAGGCCTAGGATAGTGAATATAACTTATCTGGTTACTGTTTTAATTGTCTTCCAGCATTGGATTGTGGGTCAGATTCCAGTGCAAATCTAGTGGCTGTACATGTAGAAGCAGATAGTCACAGTCTCACTTGATTCTTTCTCTATTTATATTTCAGAAGTATCAAAAGACACATCTCACCTCATCAGATTTATGTTTTCTGTTTTGTGATTCAAACACTGGATGGAACTACAAGAAGTCTGTGACTTCTGCCCTTCATTGACAGAGACTCCTGCGTATCCTTGGGCAGATTATATAGATTCGAAGCCTTCAAAGAGGTGTTTAAACCCAACTAACTTTCAAGCCTAGAAAAGTTGTTATTCATTGAAGAAATCATAAAAGTTACTCCATTATATTCCTAATTCTTTGTTTTATCCAGACAAAAATAATGATATTTGAAAAGAATAGATATAGCGTGCAGTACATCCGAACATTTTAAAAGCAGAATCTGGAGTTCACATGACTTCAGGAGTGGTACCTTTAGGAAAAAAAATCAAGCCTCACTGAATGTGTGCTAATATTTTTAGAATTAACAGACCTAATACTGGGAGAACAGACTTACATACAAGGATCTTGAACCGCAGAGGCAGATCAGCTGTCTACAAGCTAAGTCAATGCAGTCGTTAAGACTTTCTGGAAGCCATGTAACATTCAAAATAATATAACTGTGAAAATACAAGCTATAATGCAAGGAGCACCACAAGCAGTGTGTATAGCCTAGGACACTTCTTTCTGGAAGCTGGAAAGATAATTAGAGACAGAAAAAAAACATATTGAAAAGCTGTGGAAGTCCCAGTGTTTTTCTGGAAATGATCCATATTCCCTGATGTTTTTTGAACTCTGTGACCTTCTGAGGCATATCTAATCACTCTATTCTATTCCCAGGACTAAGTCTAGAACACGATACCTGATAAGAAAGCTTACATTTTTGCAAACAGCAAATCATCCTTGCTAACTACAGGTCATATTCTATCACAGTAGTATTGGACTACCTATCAAAGGATTTGATTATATTCTAGATTCCTTACTTACCTTAAGGCACTCCTAAGATTTGCCATGTCATACAGAGCATCAGCAAGTGAAAGGGGTTATTACACAATACACTTCCATTAGCAGACAGCTCAATGAAGGACTGGGAAATATCCAGCTGCTAGTGTGTTTTAAATTACATACCTTATTCTGTGTGCCTTCTAATATTAGGAAAATTGACATCCTCCCCCTTATATTCAGACGAAAAGAATTCATTTAATCTCACATCAAGCATTTTAGTTGTTCCGAACATCAGGAATATCAATTTTCTAATCAAAAAGAAGAAGAAAGGGGTTAATTTTGTAGTACAACAGAAACAGAAAATCCAGATATAGATAATTCAGATAATAAGGAGAAAAACATTTCTTACAAATTAAACCAAGTTCCTTCAGTATCATAACTGTTGTTGTTTTCCCCTGTTTAGTGTCCCAGCTGAGTGCTGTCTCAGATTCTGTTTCTCTAAGTACTGGTAGGCTGTAACACAACTTTTCTCCCTGGGTCTCTCTGGCACATCTTCTGAGCTCTTTTGTTTGCCTGTTACCCTTTCACAGTTACAGAGTTTCAAAGTACTAAATTCTCCAAAACTCCAAATGATGTCTTCTGAGATACCCCAAAAAATCAACAGGGTAGAAGGACCCTGGACAACATTAGGTGTGTCTAAGCTGTAGGGCAGCAAGACTAGCCAAGGACTTTCCCATGGAAGCCAGGAACCAGGAATGGTCTCATCCAGAGACCAGAAATTTGATCCATGGATGTGAGTGTTCTTGGGCATGCACCTGACCCCAGAATTAAGGAAGCTTTCCCTGGAGAGGTGGTGTAAATATAGCAGCAGTATCTTTGCAATGAATTAGAATGGAGAAGAGGGGCACACGGTGCTTTCGCATAAAGATCAGTAAGTGGAAAGACTGCAGGAAGTGCATGAAATCATGAGGGAGAAAAATAGGGAGGTAAGAGGGATGCAAATAGGGAGATTGGAAGGTGATAAGAGATGTGATTATATGGCATCTTTAAACAAACTCACCCAGACTGGTATTTATCGATCTGCTGCTACGTCTAGCAAAGTCCACAATTCAGTTGAAATCACCACAGTGATGTCTATACATAGTGACATTATATGCAGTATGCTCAAAATATAAGGATGTGGAATCCTACTTAAAAGAAGGTTGAAGAGATATGGAACAAGACGAGGGAGGGAGGGAGTGTGAATTTAGTTTACAGCTTGAACTGGTTCATGCCCTTTGTGCTTTTAAAACTGTATGATTATTGTTTAATTATTGCCATATGTGTTACTGAATGGTACTTTGCAAACATAATATTTTGGCATGTTATCTATTGACAGCAGATTTCAAACTACTTGAAAAAAATGAGTAAGCATTTTTATCACATTTTACAGATGGGGCAGCTAGACTGCAGGGAGATTAATCATGGAAACTAAATAAAAAATATTAAAGATTTGGAAAATATGACGAGCAGTGAGAAGTTCAAGAAATTCAGTCTATTTAGTTAATCTAAGAGAAGGCTAAGGAGTGGCGTGATGATCATATGCTATAAATGCCTGCAGAAGGAATGAAAATTTAATAGTAGAAAGTTCTTCAGTTTAGCAAAGATATAACAGGTTCCAATGGCTTCAGATTAAGCTAGAGATAGTCACACTAGATGAACAGTTTTAGATGAGTTTTCTTAGCCATTTGAACAACATCTCAGGAATTCTGGTGGATTCTCCATTTCTGGGAACATTTACATCTAGACTGACTGTTTATCTAAAATATGCTTGAATTTAACACCAGCTATGCGACTGAAAAAAAAAAAGGGTAAATCATTAGGCTTTAGTTATGTCAGAGATCAAAATGCAGGATTATATCATTTGCTCCTAGTCTAGAGTCTGTGAATGATGTGACTGTACAAGAAGTGCTTTGCTTCAGTACAGCATTTCAAAGGGCTCAGAAACATTGGGCCTTTAATACTAGCTTTTAATAATATCAGGATCTGTATATGCTGTTCAGAGTTTCCCGTTGACATGTATGCTAGTGTATGCCAAAAAACAAAACAAAACAAAACTTTTTTTTCCTACTGATTGGTTCCTCTGCTCAGTCCAAGAGATCTTCCGTAGGTGATTTCACTTCCCATACAGGTAGAAAGCTTTTTCTTTAATTAACATTTATTTAACTTGGGGTTACTGATTAAGGTTTTTTAATCCAGTGTATTAATTTTAAACAACAGGTATAACATTTCAGATATTATCTTTCTAAAAAGTACTTTATAAAAAGGTAAGTTCTGAGGGAGAAATGTTTATCTCTGCAGATAATCATTTCCTGACAATCCCGTTTAATTCTTTAACTAAGACTAATTTGTTATTGATATCATGAAGTTTATTTGATTTCTAGTGCAAAAGTATTTTTTGGATAATTTCAGGTTAATCTGACTGGGTCTGACCCTGCACCTCTTTTTAGGATCCTCTGCTTTTCTTTCCATTTGAAGTTCTCAGTTGTTAAGGGATGAGATGTTCTAAACTGTGGAAATACATTTTTGGTGACTATTTGAATACCCTATAATTAGATATTGCCAAAGGACCAAAGTTTCTGAGTACTGGGGGAGTACTTCCAACATGAAGATTATTCAGCTATCAATAATCACACGAATTATTTCTTCTTTTTTCTATCATTTGCAAGTAAATTACTGTATGTCAGACAGGCATTTATGGCTTGAGTCCCGGTTCTGATGTGTTCATCCTTGCCCTGGAAGAGAACCAGGATTAATGCAGGGACAACAGTCAGCCTTCGAGAAAAATATTGACATCATTCAACAGTGACTGATTTCACTTGTTAATTAAGGTAAGTTAGTGATTTTGAAGAGACATATCCAGTACCTTACAAAGCTGACATTATTTGTACAACAGTTCACTAATGGTATAGCACTTTAAAAGTATAGTTTGTAGATCCTATCCTGTGAAAAATTATCTCAGGCTGGTCTTCAGAACCTGAAGATTTTTCAGACTCACATTCATAACTCCATTTTCTGTCATATACTTACGCCTTAAGAACCACATAATTGTGTGTGACATAGGCATCACATTCAATATACTCTACACTCAGTTTTAATGAAATATTAATGTGCATAAAATGTATCTTTTTATTTGAAAGAGTATCAGGGAAATTCTTTAAGTTATTAAAATATTTTCCTGCAATTTAGATGTTCAAACTATCATCTGTCCAAACTTTCACTGTTGGTGATTTTGGAGATATGAACACAGCTTTAGCTCATTATTATTCCACTGCTGCTCTTCCATGTGGGCGCCAATGACACCAAAGGCAAACTGGAGACCATCAAGCAGGATTTCAGAGCTCTGGGGATGGTGGTCAAGGGTCTGGGAGCCCAGGTCATCTTCTCCTCAATCCTGCCAGTGAGGGGGATGGATGAGAGGAGGAGGAGA
>NW_020448431.1:322549-351235 GCF_003343035.1 Apteryx rowi | reverse complement strand
CGCCTGGATGCAATCCTGTGCAATGTGCTCTAGGTGATCCTGCTTGAGCAGGGGGGTTGGACTAGATGATCTCCAGAGGTCCCTTCCAACCTCAGCGATTCTGTGATTCTGTGATTAAAAGTATGATCCTAAGTTTTCCTAGGTAAAATATTAAATACAATCAAGAAAGAAAAGACACACTTCTCCACAGATTAAATTCTTTTTTTTCCCCAGAGTAAATTGTTTGTTTGTTTTTTTTCCATGTGGATTGAACTAGGTGCAAGGGCTAATTTGTAAAACAGGAGATTATGGTTAGAAATTAAGAATAACATCCTAACAGCAAAGATAGTTAAGTGCTGGAATAGACTACCTCTGGAATCCGCGTCAGGGAGGTTATTCTTAACACTTGGGCAGGTTTTGCAGGAATTTAGGACCTACGGCTCCTTTGCTACTCAAAGACACTGTGTAAACAACCACAGCAAGCTCTTCCTTGCTCTGTTTTCTCATACGCTATTTGTTTTGTGATGTTAATGAGGTCTGAAATTTCTGAGGGACTCAACAATGATATCTAAGGATTAGGGGAAAATTGGGGTTGCATATTCAAATCCCATTGTAGACATCAGTGGTGAATTTTCCATTACTATCTAGCTAAACACCACCAGCTATAGCTTAAAAAGACATATACTAGGTATTTATCATAAATTGAGAAACTATCAAGGTTTTTTTTAGCTGAACTGATAAAAGAGGAAACTGTATTAACCAGCTGAAACAATTTGCAACAATGACAATAAATCATTAACGAGAAGATCATAAGTGAACCAAGTTCTGATGTCATTTTCAAATGGCAGCAATGAAGTGGAAAATTGTTATACTATGGAGAAGAATGTGCACTTGTACTATAATAAATCATTCTCTGAATACTATCACAGTTTAAATTAAAATCATTTATAATTAAGTTTTAAGGAACTTTGAACATATTGTTTGATTTCAAAGAGAAAGTTGTCTGATACAAATCCTAGTAATTGCTATCATACTGCCTATTTGCTTAAAAGAAAATACTAAAGATATAATTTAAAAGGATACTTTATACTAGGGTTCAAGCATTATTTTCAGTAACTGTACTTCAGTTTCTTAGCCGTAGAAGAATTCAGCTATGGAACATAGTCTCACCCTCCTTACAGAAATAAGTGACTCTGGGAATTTTCTTAAAGATTGCTCACAAGAAGAAAAATACAGATAGAAATAAATACGTGTTAAAAGTAGGTTGAAGTAATACTTGAAATATTATTGTAATTGTCGACTCCTTACTACATGCTATTCACTGTACATAGTCGATGCAATAAAGTGAGGAAAATTTTGTTCTCTGTCACAAAGACTGAATTGAATGACATAACTGACTCGACCTTCAGGCAGTAATTATGAATTCCATAGAGAGTAAGACAAGAGAGAAAAATTGTACTTCTAGTCCTGAATAATAATTATTTTCCGGAATAAAATGTGGAAATTACTTTATACATATTTAAAATTCCATACAGTGGTCTTTGGCAAAAGTAATACTGCTGAAAACCTTTAAGGACTTTCCACATATGCTAAAATCAAAATAGGTAAATAAATTGGTATTCTTACTAGCATGAATTTGAAGATGGGAATAAGAAAGTTTTCCAAACTGTTTAAGTAAGGAATTCCTGGGTAAACACTGTAAGCACAAATGTAATTCTTCACAAAATCATAAAGATATTTCATAGTCTGAGTGACTGTTAAAATGGAGCTATAATTTGCAATGAAAACTTTTTTACCTGATGACATTCTGTTAAAACGTATGATAATAGCTGTATATTTGCATATCACTATTAATTACCTGAGCATTGTTTATAACAAGCAGTCATAGTGTATGTATATCATATATATACATAGCCATCTGGAATGTAAAAAAAGAGCTGTATTTCAAAAACAAACACTACATTTTTGCTTACCTATAAGGAAAATAAATACTGAAAAATAGTTAAGTATAGCTTTTCATTGCAGCATATTTTTCTTGAAAAATAGACAACTTCTGAACATATATTTTGAAATATTTCTCTGTTGTCTCTATCATCCAATATATTTCACTTTATGAAGGCTGAAAACAGTGTCTTAAAATTTCTTAAAATAAAATAGACCATATATTTTTTTTATTTCCCATTCTACATTAATTAGAATAGCCTTTTCAGGCATTTTGCTGTTATGCTCCAGGTTAGAATGTGCAAAAGTTTAGGACTTCTCTACCATGCATGACAAATAAGCAAGTTCTGTACAAAGAAACTTTGTTTCATTAGGTCAAAAAAAAAATAAAAATCTCGTTTCCTTCTGTATGACCATTTTCTCAACAGTTAAACATAGTATGTGTTAATTATTTTGCTATTCACTATGGCAAGGAGGATAGCAGAACTAATTCTTTAACTGCAGGCATCCAAACCCTTTGGAACTTAAACTTAGATTGCACTTGCTGAAGATTAAAATTCTGAGAAAAAGCAGTATAGTGCTAGTGGAGAATTAGAAATAATTAACCTCAATGAATTTAGCAAAAATGAATGTATTTCTGTTTCTTTTGTCTCTCTCTCTCTATATATATATATATATTTTTTTTTTTTTTGAGGTGCTTGCCATTATGACAGCTTCTTTAAAAACTCAGGGGAAGACACTGAAGCACAGTGTTGTTGCATCAGCTATATGAATGCATGCATAATGCAAAAGAGAAGCTTGCCTGGCCCATGTTCTGGGATAGCTGAATGTGAGCCACTTGCAGTCTAGAAGCCATATAGACTTTTTAAGATATATCTGCACATCCGGCTATATTAGCTCAGGGTTACCACTAATGTAGTTACACAGTTTCTGGGCTGATGTTGGCTAGGATCCATCTGACCCTGGACTCAGAGCTCAGCTCTTATCTTTTCACACCCACCTGTGAAGAACCGGCTGACTTCAACTCTGCTCTCCTCTAATCCCTGCAAAAAAATCATTGAACGCCTCTATGCCCTTGTTTCTTGTCTCCACCTGTCTCATCTGTTCAGACTGTAATCTCTTGAAGCCAGGTATTGGTTTGTAGTATGTATATGTACAATGTTTAACGTAATGGGTCCAAATTTGGCCTAGAGTCTCTGGACACTACTGTAATACTTTTGCTGCTACTAACAGCATCTGGCAGGATGGGATTTATTTTGTCTCTGATCTGAACCCTGAACATTGCTCTGCACTGTTGCTCAAAGGCTTAGAAGTAGTATTAAGGTATGTGTTGGAACAGCATAGTTCTCCAAATCTCATGTTTCACAGAGCATTTTTTTTCCTCGTTCATCTAATCCAGTTATCGAGCTGGGTGACATCTATCAGAGTTAGACGTCAATCATTATTATTATTTTATGTAAAACTTAATTATTTCAGTTTCCTGCCTCKGATAATGGCTGTTATGAGAAAAACAGCATGTGAAGAATTGTAGCAGCAAAGACATTCTTTAAGAATAAAGTCACCCTGTGTTCAGTTCACTTGGTGCTGGATAGGCTTTTTACTACCCAAGCTGAGTCAAGAACATAAAACTGGAAATTTTCTATTTTGGATGCTTCTGACCGTTACTCACTGATTTTTTTTCTCAAGCTGTTCTTCTGTCTTGTTTTTAAGTATGTGCTAGTCTTGTCACTTTCAGTTTTCTTGACCATAAAACCAAGAGTAAATAGAAACTTTTTTTTTATTTTACTTATTTCCCACAGAAGAAAGAAAAAAACGTAATGGAAACAAGACAAACATACTGTTTCGTTTCACATATGTATTCTTTGATTGATCATTTTGAATTATTTTGTAAGAATTCTATTTTGGGGGGAAAAAAAAAAACCTTCCAGCAAATTCTAATATGTTGTTGTAGGCAAATCTTATGCAAATCCTGAAAAAAAAACCATATAGCTTTATGAAGTCTTGCTTATTGAATGCTTTTCTTACTACTACACAGATATGCCCCCTCTTGCCTACAGCAATGACTTGAAGAAAATAGTTGCATATTTAAAGTAGCTTCCAGCTAAATCAAAATCTAGACAATTCGTCTTTCTTACAAGAAAACAATTGTATTAAATATTCAGAGAATGTAGTCACAGTATTTACAAAGATAGTTTCCAAACCATCAAAGGGTCAGACAAGATGTCTTGGGAGAATCAATGTGAGCCTTTAGAAAAATATAAAACTTAATAAAGCTTCTTTTATGTCACCATGTCAGGCTTTGGCAATCTGGATCTGGAAGGGAGCAAAGAAGCTTTACTTTATCTCAACCTGAATTATATAATTATTAAAATATATTCCTAGTTCACAGAAATTTGTATTCCATTTTGCAGAAATAGTTTTAATAAGAGACTACAATTACTTTAAAGGGATAATTTTATATTCTTATGCAAAATTTATATTCTTATGCAAAGTATTAGCACTTTGTAATATTAATTGAAATGTGCTGTGTGTGAAATATGGATATTGAAAATGAGAAAGACCTTTAAGATCATTCCAGTCAAAGATAACGTATCTTAAACCTATCTATATTCAGTCTAATTCTAGTGCACGATTACTGCACTGTCATACACAAAGTTCATGAAAAATCTGTTAAAAAATTAAATTTAGCATTAGAGGCATTGCATGCATATTTGTGTAGCACAGAAAGAAATTTACCCTAGAGCTCCCATTCCTATTGCTTCGTGTTTCCATAGCCTACTCCATCTTTCCCAACAGTCCAGCTCTCGTGTTTCTCTTCTGTCCCTCCCAACATACCCCACGACACTTTTCTCAAGTCTTTTTTCCTTCCCACCATGCACTTGCTAGATACATAGTTAAGGAACAGGAACAGAGTAAGGAATGTAGTAAGGAATAGAGAGAGTAATACAGTCTTAAGTTATTCAGAGACTTATTTTCAAAGAATAATTCTTTTAAAGTTATGCATGTACATTTGATGCCATTACATATGAGTCAATCACATCCTTTCATCCTGTCTTTAAAGAACAGAGCTACCCTTCTTACATGAACCTGTGCATTTTTCTTGCTGTTCCTTAAAATATATAGACCAGTTTAGTGTTCATCTAGGTTTTCTTTATGTCCGAGTTTCATCTTTTCCATTAGCTATGCTTACCATTAACACAGAATCCATCATGAAAAAGAGTGCTATCCAGATTTTCATTTTTTGGTAAAAATATATTCTCTTCTATACTACAGAAACAAATGAACATAGACTGCTGATGCAGACATGCAATATCTTTAACTTCTCAGGTTTATTTTTAAGGTCATATTCCCTTTGTCAATACTGTTTGTTTGTTTGTTTGTTTGTGAGTTAGACTGCTCTACTAAAACAATGTCCTTGAGAAGCAATTTTTGGTATATTCTGTTGTGATGCAGGTTACACAGTGAGGGGAGGTTATCACATAATGAAATCAGTGTAGCTGAAAATACAGTTTGTAAGGAACTTTGACAAGAAAAGTGTCAATTTTTTTTTGAAACCAACGCTTTTTATAGGAATGCATCTATTTTAGCAGAAGTTTTTCTGAAATATTTTTTAGGTTCAGGATGAAGGCTCTGTTTAAAAAAAAACAGAACAAAACTAAAAATATGACCCATCTAGACTAGTGAGAAGGCAGGGCACTCACTGAAAGAAGGATATTGTGACATTTAAGGGAACCTGAATCTCTTTCCTTCTCTTGCTCTCTATCTCTATTTAAATATTACATATTTAGGTACATTTCTAAATGTGTATATATATGTATGCATATATGTGTGTCTGTGTGTGTTTATACAAATATACACCCATATATAGAGAGAAATTCTGTGTCAGGTGGCATATACTTAAGTTGGGACTTCTTTACTTTATTTACATTCTTCTGTTTACACCTTTCCTCAAATCCTTCATCTCACGTTTTGTTTGCTAGATATATCACCAGAGAGGGGAAGATGTTCTTTGATTGCACATTAAATGAAAAATGGAAATAATGAAGAACCACTCTTCCCCAAAAAAGCATTTTTGACATGAAAGAGCATATTAATGTGGAAGAAACTCTTGTGCTTAATGCAGAAAAAAAGTAATTGAGGATTACCAAATTTTAATAATTATCCATTTATTTGAAACAACAGCCTACAGAAAGATGTAGAGAAACATTTGTCTGGAATGACACAGAGATAATTGATTCCATCTTGGGACAGCATATATGCCTGCAGTCAGTACCACTATTTTGATTCTGTGATGAGCCTGGACTGAGGGTCACCCAACGAAAAGCAAGAGACAGGAAGAGAAACAAGTCAAGGACTAGGAGAAGATGTTTCAATCTGCTCAGATCAAGTAGCTTAATACAGAAACTTGTTCAGTGTTTAAGCAGAAGCAACATAGCTTTCCACAAAAGGCAACGGAAGGGTCAGAGCTGCTTTTGTGTATGATGTGCTATTGGCATAAAAGGAATAGTTGAAAAGCCTTCTGAAATGATAAAGCACGAAAGATGAATTTGCTGAGGTAAGATTAATTAGAAGAAACGTTCCACTTCTCACACACCACCCCAATACATTAAATGAAAGGCACTTATCATGAGGGATAACTATTTTTATTGTCTGCAATGGAAAGGAACTCATCATCATATTTAATTAATTAATGTTTGCAAAGCACTTTAGATCCTTGGATGAAAGGTACTAGATAAATGCTAAGTATGATCATCATTATGTGTGTTTCCATAGAGAGTCTAGTAACATAATTATGATGTCTGCATGGTCTCTTCAACAAACAGGCTATGGCAAGTATTGAATTTTGAGATATTCTTACTTACTAGTGTTAGACATCAACAAGGCTGAATTTTCTTGTTAGGTTCCTGCCATTCACAAAATTGTTTATCTTTGTCTTTTTGGCATTCAGCTGAATGACTAATTCTTCCTGGATTTTCCTGCCAGTTGCATTTTCCTTAATGTAGATGCATTTTTTATTTCATCTTATTCTACAAAAAAATATATATTCATATATAATTGTGGAAATATTTCTAAGACTTGAATCTATTTAGAGCAAAATTTATTCTTGATGGTATCTTAGCTACTGACCATGGCTTGTTATGAAGTAAATGTGGAAAAACAAATGCCACATATATGCTATTCATTTTTTTTTCTTTTTTTTCCAGTATCGATATGTAGACATTTTATTTCAGATATATATCAAATAGTCCCACTGATGTTCTGTGCTTTGGGGTTCTTTGAACTGTACGCAGCTCAGTGCATCATCCTAAATACAAATCTGCTGTGGGATCCAAGGCTGTAGTTTAGAGTTTTCAAAGTTTGATCTGAGTAGGTCACCCAAACCTCCCTTATAGGTAATTAGACCTTTTCTAAAGATAGGCCATCCCACCCAGCTCAGGTGTCCCCTCTCTTCCCTCTTCAGAGTCTCTGAAGGAAGGTGACCATTCTTTTAAAAAAAACAAAATGGGACCACTTTTCTGTTTTTTAAATGTAACCAGAATAGCACACAATGTTTTCATAAAGAATTTTAAATTTCAGCCTCAGGAGAAAGGCTGAAGGAGATTGCACCAATACTTTTCTCCCCCTAAAAGATGCCATCCCCTTCAGATATATAATAGTTTGATTCATATGAAGAAGCACTATCCATCTCTCCTGAGGAAGCTTTGCCATTATGAAGAAAATAAATCAAGTTCAATGAGGAAACTGAACTCAGATTTGGAGAAAGGATGAAGGAAATGTTGCAGAAAGAGCAAAATGGAGCATGCTGACTAGAAAGTAGGACACTTACTTGCAGGAAGGTTAAGGAAACCAGGGTTCAAGTCTCTGCTCTCTGTTTTTGTGTTTTATCCAATGACAGCTTAAGGCCAAAGCTGGGACACTTGTGACTTGCGCAGTGATAAATCTCTAGGCACCTGTAGACATGTGATGTCAAAATGTTCAAAGAAGTTAATCAGACTTTTTAAGTGTTTTAGTAATGCAGTTCGGAACATGGATCTAAGTTATTTCTTTAAGAACAAATCATTTCTAGAACACTTTAATAATATAATATGGTGGGTGTGTCAAAATGTAATTAATTTTTTCCAAGTGAAAATGCGAGCTTTGGGTTAAGTTTACTACTAAATGAGATTGAAAAACCACTTTCCACAAAATAAAAATTCTCATGAAGCAAGAGTGAGACCATCTATACTTTCCATTTCAATAACATTGAACTCTTTCATTTCAATGTCAAAACATGACACTAAATATTAAAAAACTATATTGTAATATTGGTTCAACATGTAACATGTCCTGAAAATCAGTATTTAATCTGTTATAAATGCAGAAAGATTGAAATAATGAACCCAAATGTTTCTGTTATTAAAATGAAACACATCAGTACTACTGAAATAGGTAAGTCAGAATTATTTTCCTTTTTGCTTCTGAAACTTTTTCAGAGAATTCCCAACCTCAATTATGGAAATAGTAATGGTAAGAGTAGAAGTCTTTTGATTATCTTTAAACACATTTGTTATAGTAACAACTTTACCTCAGGACATGAAGTAATAGTACTATAGAATACCACACCGTAACATAATTCACAGTTGCCAACTGCCTATAAACTATTGTTACACTTAATTACACTGAATTGAAATAAGAGGTCAAATTATTAATAAATATTCAAAATATGCATTTGTAGAGCCTAATACCTAATTCTTCTAGTTTTATTTCCCAGCTTTGGTAGTGTTCTAATCTTCCTCTGCCTAATACACAATAAGCAGGCTCCACAGAAAATCAGAGCAATATCACAACCTTTAATTTAAACTGAGGCAAAGGGCAGGAAATTGTGTGAAATACACAATACAAGATACAAGATAAAGAAAGAATAGCAAATAATGAGCAATACAGTTATGCTAATCAGTTCAAAACTGCTTAAAGTTAAAACTAGGATGTTACCTGAAAGCCTGCACATGCAGATTTTTATCAGTTCATCATAAACTCTTTCTCAGCGAAAATAAAAATACAACCACAGAAGAGACATACATTAAAACAAATCATGTGAGTAATTATCACCATAACAATGGAAGATTATAAAACAAGAGGGATTTGGTTATGTCTCCTAGTATAATAAACAAGACAGAACTTGCAATATACAGATGAAATGACAGGTTGATAGATCAGGAGAAAAAAGAAAGAGGTAAAGTGAGCAGACAGAAAACATTCAGTTAGACAATGCCACTGTTAAGACATTTCAAAGAGAAAATCTTTATACCTACTGCCATACTATATAGCTTCACTGCTGCAAATAACCCACGTAAGTTGGTAAGAACATGTGATAAAGCAAGTCTTCACTGAAGTAGGAAACCAAATGGCATTCTTTAAAACAGCTGAAGTTCCTAATCTGATCATTTTTAGAATTAGTCAACAATATTTTCTTTTATAATTATTATTATTATTTTAGTTCTTTAGAACTAGCACTACCTGCTTATTTCAAAAAATGTCTAATGAGATTGTCATGGTTTTACATGCTATGCTAAGAACTAAACTGGGAAACATAATTTCTTTGCATCTCTGTTCTCCATATGTTAGATTTTTTTTTTCTGATTTCCAGCGTACATTATAACCATTTCTTGCACCAAAATTGTACTTTAGCATTTATCTATCTGTTTCGCCAAACATTTGCCTACTCTTAGACTCCACAGTGCATTTTACCACATAACTACAGTCCCTTCAGCCTTCAGTTTGCTAAGCTAAATTGGCAACAGTGCTTAATAACCCCTGGTAATATAGTAAACCATTGTTCTTTTCATCTCCTTTTTTGTCTTTACCTTTGCTTTTAGTTTGCCTGTTTATTTGCTTTGTGTTCTTAAGACTGTAGAGTCAATGTGGCTACACAATTCTCAATAACAACAACAACAAACACTATTTCAGTAACTCTCTAATCATATAAAAGATTTGTGTTCAAATTAATAGCTGAAAGTGTATTAAGGTTAGTGCTTTTTTTTTTCCTTAACTCAGACAAAATATGGGAATGAATCAGAAATAATACCCTATGTCTGAGCACCTATGCTAGTTTGTGGATATTTAAAAAACAAATCCAATTCTGGAGACAAAGTGTGTATTTTGCTCCTATATCTCCTGGGTTGAGTAAAAACTTGTAGTTAAGCCATTATAAAAAACAAAAAAACAAACAAAAAAAACCAGTCTATTTCTGCTACTGAGCTGCTCTAGGTTGCTAAAAGCAATTTGTGTGTTATATATCATATTCTGTTTGGCTTTTGGATTGGTCTATTCCTTCCAAATGATTTTTATCTTTTAACCTAGGACCTCCCCTCCGCCCTCCCCCCCAAAAAAAGAAAATAAATCATTAGAAGCCAATTAGTCATTGACTGTGTAGAATTAACCATTAGCTCAGCTTTTCATACTGCCCAGGGGATAGATTGCAATACTGATAGTTACAGAAGGTTGATTCAATAACTAAAATCCTTCATACAGTTTTTGAAATCTCTGTCATTTGCATCACATTGGCTTTGAGATCCCTAAAGAACAAGAAGGTTCTAAAATATCTGAGACAAAAAAAATATATTTGCTTGAGGTTTGGGTAGTTTCCCCCTTTTCATCCAAAGGAAGCTTAGGGACACATGTAAGTTGTTCAATGCCATTGGGAAAGGACAGTGAAGAGGAAGATATTTTTTTTTCCAGGGAACATCCACAGCAAAGTCTGTCCTTTTAAAGTGTATCCCACAGCTTACATTGAAATGCAGTGCTATCTAGTGATAGATTACTGACCTGCAACTTTTTAAATCTGTGAGCTCCTAAAGATTTAATTCCATCACTAACTTGCTGTGTCATCTCAAAATTCATTTCAAAACTCTCTGTTTTGGTTTCCCCTCCATTGTCTTTTTGACTGGTGTTTTCAGGCTATAAACTCTAATTAGATATGTGCCGAATGGGGTCTTAATCTCATTTGGGATGCCAGGCTGTATGTTAATATAGAGAACAAATAAACTTGAGTATATTTCGTGATAGGATAGCGCTTTGGAGATTCAATCACTGCTGCAAAATTTCTTGTATTGAACTCAGTTCTTTGGTGTACTGAACATTTGTGTGACATACAGGGTGCCCTTACTGACCATACTTATCAGAGCAAATTTAAAGTTTAATTCCGTATTGGGCTGAATCACAAAATCAAACCTGTACAACTCATAATTTACAGTATGAGTTCTTAAATCTTTTCATAAAGTAGCACAATTTGGGGAAGATGTCGATAATATTGGATAAAACAGCATGTTTATGTTTTAGTTTACTTTCACTTTACTATTAGAGAACTTAATGAATGTTGAGTCACATTCTAGTGGCTTAAAAATGTAGTATGTGTCCTTGAGGTAAACACTTAAGTCTCTGTTCCTGAGCACTTTTTAAGCAAAATGGGCCATTAACACTCATCCCTTCCCCTCTGAATAGCAAGAACTATTTGGAGAAAAGACACTGGACTATTCAAGCTCAAAGCATCTCTTCACTTAATAGTGAGAAGAAAAGTATACACAGAAGTGCCTGTTAAATCAATTAAATCATCTATGGCATTATCTTTGTAAAATTTCCTCTATTATAATTACAGTAATTACTCCATTCTCACTATCAATATTTCAGTTTTAACTTCCTATCTCTTCAGAAGAATATTGTCCCTTGGCTTTCAGTTCTGTTCTCTTATTATTACCCTTCATTAGAAAACAATTTCTCTACAGTATGTGCAGTTTCTAGCTATGAAAAATGCTGTCACAATGAGTCTTGAATTCATTTGTTAAAATGTTTTCCTTTGTTTCCACTAAAGCAGATTGGAATTTTGCTGTGTTTTATTGTAGACTACCACAAAAAACAATGCCTAAGTGCATATCAGCAAAATTGCTGCACCAGAAAAAAAACAGAAAATGAAAATGAGGAAAATACTTCAGCTAGACTAAGCTGAGATTTTAGCCATTACTACCACCTCCCAGGATGTTTTTCTTACATTTTAAATCATAAGACTTAACTCCTTTCCAGCTATTTTTGCTCTCTGAAATCCACTAAAGACAGAACTAATTAGCCTATGTAAAATACCCATTCTGTAGCAAAATTTTTGATATGGATGCTTAAAAATTAAGAATTCTACAGATATAAACTAACTATAGGTGAAGAAGATATATCTGCAGCTGAACTATGCCTACTTAATATAAAATATTGATAATCCTTTGTGAAAAGCCTATCATATTTCCTCAGACTTTTAATTTTATGTTATTATTATGAATGGAAGGGCTAACACTCAAATAAAATGCTAGTATGTGAGAATCAGGATGAGACAGAAAATGCTATGCAGGTCAGATTAAACCTAAGGCTCAGAAGAACTTTGAAAATAAAATGGCAAACAGACTGTGGGAGAACAATATCATTCCTGTTTTCTGGTTATTTTTGAAAAAGTCCCTGCGATTCCTGAGAGTATTCTCCATTCACAGGAGGTGCTGCTCAGCTTCTTCAAGATTCAAGGTTATAGGTCTGATGGGTTCATTCATAGCATACCTAAAACTGAGAGGAAAGAACTTGCAATAGCATAGGGGCTCGATAGAGAAGGAGACTTTGTCGTTCCATCGCTGCTCCTGTCTCTTGCTCTGTCAAGCTGCTCTGAACTAGTTTGTCTCACCAATATATCCCAGTCACCCAAACCGAGACAATGAGTAAGCTGAAGACATGATAACACTGAGTACTAAGTGGCTTACCGTGATGGCTATGGTGCAACTATCACAAAAATAAGAATAGAGGATTCAAGGTCTAGAACTGTCTTTTTTAAGAAATAAGTTTCAGCCTTGGGTAACTCAGCTGATATTCAGAAAATGAGTCATCTTCAGCTTTGAAATTCCCCAAGATTAAAAAAAAAAAAAAAGACTGAAATTGTTACTTTTTGATGGACACTCTAACTTCAAAACTGTCAGCCATGGTAGAACTGAACCTTTACATAAAATATACAAAAAATTATGTAAAGTATACTTGCTGAGGTAATAGAGGCTTAGAAGATGGCAGAAAATATCCTGTTGATGAAGGTGTTTCCTGTATATTTGAATTATTTTAACTAGTGAATGAAGAACAAGACAGTAATTTCACTGAAAACAGAAGAAAAGCAGAGACTTGGAAATAAAGTAAAAATACAAAGAAGAAAGCAAAATGTTTGCGAGAGTCATTCATTATAACTAATAGAAGCGCATTCCCAAAACCCCAGATTTGTAATGCTTGCTATATTTTTAGTGAAAGTGTTGAGGGTGAATAGAATAAAACATATCAAAAGATCTATACCCACCACCTTCAGGAAGGAAAAAATGATTATAATATTTGAAAAAGGAGTAGTTTGTATAAAAAGAAAATGTAATAGGCTGCATAGAGGAGTGACTACATGAAGTCTATGGCCTTTGCGAAGAGGGAGGTAAAGCTGATGAACAAGTAATATAGACCTTTCTGGTTTAAAAATCTGAGCTTCAAAACAGCTGGTATCTTAGTTGTTATGTGTGCATGCCTTTCTCCATTTCCCACAGTATAAATCAAAGTGTTTTGTTCCTAGATCAGGACCTTTCTACTCTTGAGCAAACTGTGCATTTGTCACTATGTTTACAGGAATGACGGAGTCCATCTTGTCATCATGTCTTGAATTTACAGAAGGGTGGCTGGATGTGAAGGGAAATGGGTGAATTGTTTTCTCTTTGAGGCCTTCCAAGCTAAACTTGAAGCTTGAGGAAATACTGGAAAACTGCAGGAGCTGAGTTAAAAAATGTAACCGTAAAAGTAAATAAGTTAACTGAAAGTGATGCCTAGGATCCTTTCTCACTGCAGTTTCAGGTCGCCATGCAACTAATTGATCTTGGAATCACTGGTGTCTTCCTGATCAACTTACCTGTCTACAGGTTGCTTCTCACCTCTTCACTTCTTGTTTGAAAAATGCTAATTATACATGATTGCCAACTGAGTAGAATAGAATATGGAGTAAATACAGTAGTGCAATGCAGATGCTGAAAAATGTTCTTATGAACAAGGCTGAGTCTGAGAGTAATTTAACTGCATTCCTGCAGTTTGTTGCTTCTTTTAGTTTGTTAGCTTTGCGCAGTGCCACAAGAACACCCTGAAAGTACTTTCAACCGTGTAAGTCCATGCATTACTGAACCAAGGGAAGGGCCTTTAGTTATTCTCCTTCTTAGTGTGAACATGCTTACAGATTTGCAAGCACATTCCTCTTCTCTGGAATTTATATCTGTATCACATTCCTTGACTCTTGGAAGCTGTTCTGATTCACACAGATCAAAATGACTGGAAAGACTAACTCCTACAGTCAGATTTCTGAGGACATTTCTGAGGAAGTTTCAGTAAATAAGGGTCAGAATTTGTCTTGACAGTTTAATTGAACTGCAAAGTATATAATTGTTTAAACACAAATTTCATGATTTTTTCTTCAAATAAGCACCTTGTTTGCCCTCTTTATTTATTTATTTTTTTTTAAGTTTAGTCCATGATTTTAAAGGCTTTGTAGAGAAAACTGATAAAATTGAATTTTCACTGTACTAAAATACACAGAGGAGTTTTTTCCACATTTTTAAAAAGACTGCATAATGCAAAGAGGTGTGTATGCACTTGCACACATGCAGACAGAGAGCATACACAGCTCTGCATCAAAGAACTCAGCTGCTTCAGGGAGATCAGACAATTGTTTGTTAAATTATAAATGGCAATTACCTTGACAGAAGCTATATCATTTTCAGTAAAACAAGCATTTAAATTAGCAAAGGGCCCAATTCTGCTTTCCTTACATTTAGCAAGTGCTAACTTACTCCTGGAAATACCTCTGCTTGCCACTGGAATTAGCTGGGGAACAACGTACGATTTAAAATGAGTGAGCTGTGAGTTTGAACTGCTTCTGGGTAAGTAGGTACTGGATAGATAAGAAATTACCAAGAGCTGCTAAGGCAACAGGAGTTTTGATATTTTTTCTTTGCACAGAGTTAGCTAATTTGTTCTACTAAAGGCTATCATATATAGCCTAAAGAGCCATTCAGCCAAATACAAAAGAGAAATAGCCACAGAATGAAGGTAAATACCTAGTGAAAAAAATCAAAGAAAAGCCATATTTTGTGAGAAAACTGTAGTTTATGCTTGATTTCCATTTCCAGGTTTTTTTAGACATCACAGAGGCCAGATGACAGTATTAACACTTCATTATTACTATTATTTTTTTCTGGTACATAGGTTCAGTTCTCTTATATTAACTAGAATATGTGAACCCAGAAGTTAGATTTACCAGAATAAATGGAAGAAGGATCACACTGCACTATATTTGCAGTGAGAGGGGAACTGCTGAAATCACATCTCCTCCTTTCCTTATGAAAAATTTTATCAATCAACTCCAGTGAGTATTATGCACAACTAAGTGTGTCCAAATCTAAGTGGTCACTGGTATCAAGGATCAGAAGCGTCATCTGATGGCTATTTTCCAAAACAGAAATGCAGTTTCTATGTATTTTATCACTTTTCCTCCCCTTCCTCACCCCAGGTTGCACTAGTTTCACAGAGGCTGCGATGGCAGGAAGAAGCTGTCCAGCGTTTGCAAAGGAAACTAAACCCTTTTATGGTGCAGTGCAGGACCTGGGAATAGCACGATCAAAACATGTGTCTTCTAGAATTCAACCGGTCTGGTGGGAATCTGCCTAGAGAATTCCTTATTAAGAGAGATACTAGGAAGGATCATAAAAAGTGAAGAGATTGGTTAGAGGGATACCTGCATATGCAACTGTTTTTATACCTTGATTTTGGCCACATGAAAAAAAATCAACACAAATTACTATGAGCCCACTGAGAATACTATCAGCTACTCATCTTTTCTCTAGTATGTCAGCATAAATCATATACGTGCCAGGCCATTAGCTAGTTTAGTATAGCTAAGCTCTTTAATGCCTTTAGATGATTAAATGAGCTTTATTTAAGCTCTATTTCACTCAAAGTTGTAAAGAATGAATCGTGAGCAACATAGATATTATCTCCCCAAATTTATTTCTCTTCTGGAACATACAGTCCACATGTGTTTGGTCACTCTAAATCTAATTTTAAGATTATAAGGTTCTGTATGGTGAACTGGGATTATTTTCCTGGAAGATATTTGGAACTACATATATTACATAGCTCTTTGGTAGGAAGACCAGACAAATAGGATTAAAATTACATTTTATATTCCTTAAATGTCTTTATTTTTTATGCATCTTTTTGGATCTCTTTTTTTTTTCTATGTATTTAAAGATTAAATATATGAAAACATTGTGACTGAGCAAGCATTTTAAATCTACTTATACACTTCTGGGGGTTTTTTTCTACATTTTTTCAGGTTTTATGAATTTCTCTGTAAGTCTTACTGCAAAATTTCTGAAAAGGTCATCCCATTTTTGCAACCATTTTAATTTTTACATATTTTGCTCTTGTGATCTCACATCTTCCAATTGTGTAAAAACATATTTGTTGTAAAAACAGAATGTCTCACTGCAATAGGCAATATCCTCATTTAGAAACAGAAAAATAAATAATCTACAAGTACTTGACTAAAATACTTTGAAACTCAGTTTCTTCATGTAAATTTAAGCATCTTTATTTTATTACTTCTCTGCTTCCTAATATCTAATGATAAGCAAGTCTATTTTCAATAGTTTCACAGATTGCTTGATTTTGTAATCAGAAACATAACAGTAGTCTATTTAAATGTTGGTTTTCCTTTTATATTATCACAGCAGTACATAAAACAATATTATCAGCTTTCTATTTTGGGATTCCAGTACAAGATGTATGCTTCTAGCGTTTCTATTTACTGCAGTATGAATGATTCCTGAACTTCAGTTTATTTTCAGTCCTTTAGTGAAACATGTATTGTTTCATCTTACTTAGATTTTGCTATGTACAGTCTGCCTGAAGAAAATACTAACTGGAGTCTCTTTCTGTCCAATAGCTTGGGTTTTATTTTCATAGGGAACTAGCAGACAATGCAGCTCTTGTGACCTCAGTCCAGTTTTGAACAATAACCTTTATTAATTTTAGAGAAGCATATTCAGAATCTATATTATCCATTAGAAAGAAACAGATACAAAAATGCAGTAGAAAAGAAACTAGCATTAACACATACTGCTACTGCGTGTCTGCTTTTTTCCTTGTAAATTAAAAGTTTAAGTTCAAAAGAATGATCCAAAGATGTTTCAACCTGATATCCCCAGATGAATATACAAGTCTGGTTATCCTTATTCATGGTAAATAGTAAGACTGGTTTTAGCTCCGATGTGACAGTTATCCAGAGGAAAATCTGTTATTGCTTTACCTTTAAATTCATTTTAATTTAATTTTAAAAATAACATATTTTGTTTAGAAATACAGAATGGCAGAATCACAGAATGAATAAGGTTGGAAGGGACCTCTGGTGTCTAGTCCAGCTCCCCTACTCAAAGCTTGGGCATCTAAAGCACATTGCCCAGGACCATGTCCACTCAGGTTTTTAAGTATCTCCAGAGAAGGAGACTCCCCAGTCTCTCTGGGCAATCTGTTATAGTGCTCAATCACCCTCACAGCAGCAATTTTTTTTCTTATGTTAGGTGGAATTTCCTGTATTTCAATTGCTCCCTTGTCCTGTTGCTGGGCACCACTGCAAAGAGTCTGGCTCCACGTTCTTTACACCCTCCCATCAGATATTTATACACAGTGATAAGATCCCCCTTGACCCTTCTCTTCTCCAGGCTAAACACTCCCAGCTCTCTCAGCCTCTCCTCATATGAGAGATGCTCCAGTCACTTAATCATCTTTGTGGCCCTTCGCTGGTGTCACTCCAGTATGTCCATGTTTCTCTTGTACTGAGGAACCCAGCACTGGACACAGCACTCCTGATGGGTCTCAGCAGAGTTGAATAGAGGGGAAGGATCAACTCCCTTGACCTGCTGGCAACGCTCTTCCTAATACAGTCCAGGAAGCTGTTGGCTTGTTTGCCACAAGGAAGCATTGCTAGCACGTGGTCAAACTGTTGTACACCAGAACCTCCTGGGCCTTTTCTGCAAATCTGTTCTCCAACCAGTTGGTCCTCAGCCTGTAACTGGTGCATGGGGTTGTTCTTCCCTAGGTGCAGGACCCTGCACTTGCCTTTGTTGAACTTCATGAGGTTCCTCTCCGCCCACCTCTCCAGCCTGTCCAGGTCTCTCTGAATGGCAGCACAGCCCTCTGTTGGATCGGCCACTCCTCCCAGTTTTGTATCGTCGGCAAACTTGCTGAGGGTGCACTCTGTCCCATTATCCCTTCATGTACATGGATGGTGCACATCACTCTTATAGTTTTATAGGTAAATCGTGGTATTGTTTGTAATAAAACATTATTATTTGTTGTTATTTATTATTGTTCATAATAATAAAAAAATGGTTGGCCGTTTGTTCTCTTTCTCGACAAATCAGTAGGATGCAAACTTAAAAAAATTAAAAACTATATAGGGTACAATAAAAGAATCTGCCACATGTCTGCATGATCTGTCAAGCCTGTCATTTTGATAACTAAAGCATCTTATGAAGGAAACAATCAGTTCTAAAGCTATTGGCTTTCCTAGAGGGAAAATAAAGCTGTCCACCTTATGTCTTTTAATCAGATGTTACTTAGTGAACTTTGCTAAGCAATCTACTCAGAGTCTGGCGTTCTCTTTCTAATTAAAAATGGTATCCCCATGAGTTCAGTGGAAGTCTTGTTAAGATTAAATTTTCAACGGTTGTCTGTTTCTGTTGCTGACTGTGTTTTAGAGAGTGTCAGAATGCTTACTATCCTGGAGCAGCTATTTGTAGACAGATTTACAGGGAACAGCTGTAGGTAACAATCAATCATATTTGGTTCAGTGACAGAATTTAATTAGCTGACAACAAAGTGAAATACTCTATAAAATAAATGAATTGTTATTCATGTACAAATATATTTCTTTTTCAGGTCTTTATTTAACATGCAAGAGGCAAAAGAAAGATTAGCATATAATTATGATCCATGATTGCCTGCAAATTCAGAGTTAAGAGTATCACCCCTCCCCTCTGCCCATTGCCAAAATGCTTGGCTTGCAATTAGTAATATTCAGATTCTTTCATTGCCAATACCATTTCTGTTTCTTTCCATCTTATATATCTGCTTTTATATTGATTATTAATATAATATGGGCCAGCTGATTCACAGATATATTAATTTTATGCAAGGCTTGCTGTCTCCACCAGCATGAAGAGTGGGGTCATATAGACTCCCACATTTAGAATAGCGATTCATGAAAGGCAATTAAAATAGTGAAATATCTGTTTTCTTGACATCTGACTATCTAGCTGAATTTACAACCCAGTTTGGGTACTGTGGACCCTGTAGACGTGGGGAAATCCGACATGCTAGAAGAGAAGATCCCTAGAACTTTGAGAAGATAGCTGTAATGGGAAGAAATAGAGTTTGCATCCACCTATTAGAAAGGGCAAGAGAGGGAAGGGAAAAAAAAAGTCTTTTCTCTGCTTAACTTTTACTTTTATGAATCTCTGCTGGAGAAAGATATCCTTAAGTAGATTTTGACTTTTCTTGGGACAGGGGAGACAATAGCAAGAATTTCCTTTCTTTTCTAACACTCCAGTACTGAGATAGAGTGAGATGTGGAGAACTGTGTTTATGTTTTTCCTCTGTATAGCTTAGAACAGTATTTTAATCACTTACTGAGCTATAGAGTGCTTTGAAAGGGGTTTTACTGGTGTTTTGCCATTGAGAGTCCGGATTTAACCTTTTTGTTTTTGGACCTGAAGGGCAAAAATTTTTGCCTATCTTTGCAAAAACATGTGGAACATACAGCACAGATATTCTGTCTGTTTTTGGAAGCATATTAATTAGATGAAGGGACAGATTGCTCCTAATGTCAAAGGATTATTGAGAATTAACTGGATTTTATAGACCTGCTTTTTAGATATATTAGACATGCAATGCACACCTAGTCTGCCAGATCAGTTACCGTGATTGCATATGCCAATCAGGTAACTGTAGGATCAAACACCTATTTATATGCGAGTGCAGTTTACCCAATCTACATAGATAATTACAGAGAAATCATATGTAAAAGGAGTTGACAGTTGGGCCTGCAAAAAGCACATAGGTTTGGGTACTCACTGTTTTTAAATATAAGGATTTTGCCCCCAAATACTTCTGTTTGACTTGTGGTTTATTTTAGATTTCTTTTCAATTGTGCAGATATAGAACTGCACAAAACAATCCAGAGCACTTTCAAACATTTGGTTGATTACATTTCTTGTAACAATTTTCTGTTTCAATGATGAGAGATATCTATGAGATGACACAGTACAATACACCTTGACACCTCTTTAGGTAGGTTTTAGAGCAAGGATGAATTTGATCACGTGTTAGAACCGTGAAACAAGTTATTGCAAAACTGTGGGCGCAGAGGAAGAAGAACATGTAACTGACAAATTAAAATAACACTGAACTTCACTGACCTTCTAGTGAAGAGTTCTATTTGAAGTAGATAAAATATGGAGAATTACCAAGAATAAGATGTATCCTTATGAACACTGCCTGGATATCAGCATCACTCTACTTTCTTAACCATACAATAGTTTAATCCTGTAGTCTTAGAACCACACAGAGGTAGATGCAAGACATATTGTACTGGATAATTATGGAAGAGTAAGAACAGGAGGATTAATATCTTTCTAACATTCATGAATTTAAGAATGCCATTTGCTTGTCTTTGTAGCATGACTATTTATGTGCATTAAAATGTAATGTTGCTTAAAAGTGTTCTTTAACTGTCATTAAATCTGATCTATTTCTGGTTTTAAACCTTCTTTGAAGAATGCATAAACAATAAATCTTGTATACAAGGTTTAAGTGGCAGATAACGAAAAAGTGAATTAGTACAGTGATGTAAACTGAAAAGGGAGTATACCACTTTGGAATACCGTGCAGTATCCATGAGCCACAGACTTTCTTAATGGAAGCCTTAATATTATATCCTTTCAGTGCTCACAGACATGATGCAGGTTCAAGACTAAAGATTACATTAATCTTCAGTCGTGTACAACTGCAGTACAATTTCTGATACAAATAGTGTGAGGTGAGATCTAAATCTAGGGAAGTTTTGCCTAGCTATTGAACACAAAAATATTATTAGCAGGCTCAGACTGATTGTAAGACAACACAGAGAAAACTTATAAAATGGAACATACCAGAATGACATTGTCTATCAGGTTTTCTTCATTATAGAGAACAAAAATGTTATAGAAGGCAAAAAAATAATCCTAATGAATTAACACTCAGAGGTAGACCAAATTCTCTCCAGGAGCTGACGTACATTCTCACTAAGTCCAGTAGAAACCAAGAACAACTTATTTGTTTCCTTCTGTTAGGATCATGACAGGAGTTGCAGGATTTGTTGGAAATACATTATTTTTCCTCTTTTCTATGCAGGAATGAGGAAAATGTTTTCTTTAACATTCTCCAGCTGACATCAGCTGATTTAAAATTGCCCCTTTCTTTCTAATTATGTGTTTTTGTTTGGTTTAGTATACAGCAGATTTCATCATCATGTGTGCATCATACATACAGCAGATTTCCTCTCTATTATTGGGATTAAATGCAATGTTCGCATTTTACCAGTCAGGCGACAAAGTGTCTGTCTTGCTTCTTAATCAAAAGGGAAATGAGCTTTCAGTTCAGCAGCAGCGGGATCAAACCCCTGGACAAATCTTTGTGCTCATTTTCTATTAAGGGTCCTTGGTGTTCCTTGAAAATTAAGACATTTCATACGATTGAGGAGTTTGAGAGTTGCCCAGTTGGCGTAGGTAAATTGTGTATCTCGCCAGTGTGACGGAGAAGGAACGAGTGAGAGCAGGCCCAGGCTGGGGGAGTGCCTGGGGAGCAGAGGGTCCGAGTGCACTGTTGCGAGGAGGATGCCCTGGGCGCTCGCCCACATGGGACCGGCTGAGCCGGGGGACGTGGGAGTGCAGCTGCCCTGTGGCCTCCCTGAGCGGCCCCGACACCTTCAGCGGACGCTTGGCTGGGCAACCTCGAGGACATAAGCAGGTCGAGGTCAGGCACAGCTGCAAGACTTGTGTGAACCTTTACTAGGGTGCTCACACTGAAAACTAAATTGAGTGTATCTTGTATCTGACAGGTAACTCCTTGGGTAACAATAGCAAAGGGCTAGGATAAATAAATTTAAGCATCTCTCTAAAACAGGAGACTAGTCTTTTGGGTTATGAGAGTCAGCAGAGATGGGGATGCTGCTTAGACAGAGTCCCAGAAAAGAAGCTCAATTAATGTTCCCTGAATTACTCTCTGGACAAATCTTTCTTTTTCCTTCTCTTTCCTTCTTTTTCTCTTTCCTTTCCTTCTTTTCTCCTTTAACCTGAACATCTAATAATATGATTATTCCAAAATAGCAGCAGTCAATGTGAGGCAGGCAAAGATTTTTTTCTACCAGTCCTAACTGATGGATGGGTTGGAACTAAAGTCATCTTCTTATTATTTTCTACATCACTCAAAAGCCAAAAAGCTTAGGAAGAAAACAGATCATCTTCCAATACTTCAGTATTTTGCACTTTTTAACTCAGCAGATTCCCCGTTGGCCTGATTACAAGGAACTGAAGAAACATGTGTTGAATTTGGGAATTAAACCTTAAGTTTGAAATGATGTCTCTCTTGTAGTTTTCTGCTTGAATGGAACAATTAGTTCGTTATTGTTTAGCGCCTTGTTTTCTAAAGAAGTGCTATTTGATGAAATTTTAAAACTCTCCTTCAGTCTGCTTCAAGAAGTTGTTTTGTTTTACAAAAGCTCTCAATATTTAAGGGTTTGTAATCACAATCCTACAGGAAACCCAGATATTGAAATGCCATTAGAAAATGAGGTGTTATGTGAAAAGAACTTAACTAACTGCCTCCATTATTAAATGAAATCTCAAGAGAGGAGATTGCACAGAGCTGGTCTGTGCCTTACAGCACACATTCCACGTTAATTATATTCCCAATCATCACATTCCTGATGCCCATTTTATAAGTATGCATTTGTTCAATTTCAGGGAAAAATAATTTTAAAATGGTTTCCAGGAGGAACAAATCCATGTTCAATTGATTTAGGAGTAATCGTGTAACTCCTAAAGGAGCTAACTCAGAAATCTTTACTGATCTCAGTTTACAATTAAAGGAAGAGTCCTTTTATGTCTATACAACTGCTAAAAGGCTCCTGGTGTAGCCATATATTTCAGTGGGAATTTTGTCTGCATGCAGTCTTCAAGAACTGACCCTATATATATTTATTCAGAAGTACTTTACTTTGATTTCTTGTGGATAAATGTTTGTAGACACCAAAAGTGAACTTATTGCAAAATTCTTCATAGTGTTTAGAGAGAATACCAGCTGGTAAATTTAGACTTTGTAGGAATATGCTTGCTATTGGTCACCTTGTATCTCTGTGGCTGAACAATGGCAAGTGTAAATACCTCTTAAATTTTCCTTTTTAGGATGCTTTCTGATGTTAGCTGAACTTACATTCACCTTGGAAAGGGTTTGGAGACTGAGATATTATAGGGATGTGCTAAGAGAAATTTTGACAATCTGGTGGGGAATTATATTCTTTTTACGCTTTATTTGAAGGAAAACCAGAAATAAAGACTTCTTTTTTTTTAATCATTCTTTTTTATTGATTGGAAGAAGAAAGGAAGGCATATAAAATGCTGACTTTTAACAAATAAAGCTTGAAAAAGGGGATCATTAAAAAAAAAAAAAAGAAGAAGACCAATAACAGTCTAGATCAAATAGATCAGGAGTAATTGCCACAACTCTTTCTGTTCATTTCATTTAAAGTTGCTACTATAAATACAAATAAAATTCTGCAGTCTGTAATAAGGAATGGAAACTAGTAGAAGCAGCAGATAGGACAAATCAGTCTTTCAACTGATACAGTTTGTAAAGCACAGCAGTTTTATATTAGGCATTAAATGATTTTATACCATGTATATCATTGTCAGTTCTGGGGATGAAGAGGGCTATAATGAAGTGTTCATTCTGTGCATGAAGTTATTTGGTAACTGCTAATGTTACATGAAGGAGGAATGACTTGTGTCCCAGGTTACATGAGAAGGACAAGATATGAGACTTTGCAGTGCAGAAAATTAAAACAAATTCTACTCATTATTAGTAATCAAACACTTACAAAATACACTCTCTGAGTAACAGGGTCATGGACCAAAGTGCATAATTGAGACTGTTTGCTTACATTTATGGATCCATGTGACCGATACAAAGAAAGCAGGAAAGGAAGGAAACTCTAATCAGACAATTCTGTAAAGTTGAGCCACATATTGTTTCCAGAGGTGTTTAAACAAAAGGAGACCATAAGTCCAATTTTCAAAGATGACTTTGGCCCTTCTCTTCATATGCCTTATTCTTATAGCATTAAGCCTCAAAATAGGAAATTATGGCTTCTGAATAGTGTAGCCTAAAAGTAACATTGAAGTGCCTACATATTTTCAAGATTCTGGATTTAGAATCCATTCATTATCAGAAGCCTGAACAAAGTCCTTAAAAAAACAAAGCTTTTAGAGGACATACACTGCCAAATGGAACTGGAACATATCATTTTTAAACTGTGACACACAGCACAGAATCTCAATTTTGTATTAGTTACGTATATATCATGTATAAAAAATACAGAACAGGGTACCAGACAACCAATATGATAAGCAAAAAGCTACCAAGAACTAGGAACAGGAATTTGGGAACTGGGAAACAGGATTTTGGGGCACTGCTGGGATGTGGGAAATACAGGTTTGTACCTTTGGTAAGATATCCTTTCTCCAATAACTTGGAGAATAACTTGGTTTGACAGAGAAAGAAGGTGGAGGCTGTCACTGCAATTTGTGAGTAACTATCTTCTGTCAGGTGCGGTAGGTGAGTTATGGGATTAAATGCATTAGGAAAACTGGGGAATAATGCCTTTACCTGGATGTCAGTCAGGATTAGCACAGGGTTGCTGGTGCCTGTCAAGCTGGGGGAAGTTCTAGGCACTCGTGACTGATGGCACCTGTTTGCTCTCAAGCTTGTTTTACCTGAACACTTTATCTGACTACTAGGCCTGTGGTATCTCTATTTGAAACTCACCAGTTTCTAGTTTACGGTTTAATTTAAAACCTCTCTTTAGAGATTAAAAGTACTTTTGTTGCTGTTAATACACTTGCTCCAAGAAAAGGGTACAGTTAGCACTCCTTCAGAGTGCCAACACGTAAAGTCCTGTCACAGCGTGCAGGGATGCTCACTCCTAGGAACCTGGGGACCACTAGTACCAAACAGATGACCTGGGTTAGACAGGGGTTAGGATACATGGGGATGAGGGATGTTTCAGGATCACCATTTTAAATCAGAAGCCTTTCCATCTGAAGCAAACTTTTGCATTTGGCTATACAACAAGCGCACAAGGTAGCTAGACCAGATGCTTTAAATCTCGTAAGTCGCCTTAAAAAAAAAAAAAAAAAAAAAGCAAAACAGGGACTTCAGGTAAGAAGTTTGTTTGTTTAGTTTTATTTTGTCTTTCTAAAAACTGTTGTATTCCTCTTCTCTAACTAATACTAATATTCTTTTGTGGTTGTTTGTTTGTTTGTTTTGTTGTTTTTGGTTTTAGTTTTGGTGGTGGTGGTGTTTTGACGTACTACTCATTTTCTGAGCTTAGCTTACAAGTTCCAACAGTACTGAACTTTGGGATGTTTTGGAAAGTTTATTTTAGATGGAGCAGCTATACATAGGAACAGCTATACTGTTTCTTTTCTTGCTGCAAAATTTCAAAGGGCAACACAGTAGAGAATTAAATCAAGGTAATGTTATTTTTAGAAGGCCTGATTATTGGCTCAGATAGTTGACTTCTGCTTTAAAAAAAGAGTGATGGCATATGACTTTCTTTCAGCAATAAAACTCAGATTTTACGAATATGCAACATTACATTCAATTTGCACATCAGTTGCATAGTTTGGCTTATTATTTCTGTTTTTCTGTTTAAAAGAATAAAGTAGAACCTAAAAAAGCAGTTCTGATTTTACTTATTCTTTCCTCTTCATAAAGTATTGATAGTGGTTTTAGTAGCTTACATGGAAATAATAAAAATAATGAAAAAACACCTTTCATATCTTCCAGAAACAAATTACTATGATTAAAATAAACATTTTATGGTCAATTTTAACAATTTTTCACTCTTTCAAACTGATTCAAATATTATATTCAAAATCTTGGCAACTTAAGAAAATACTCATAACTTCTCCATATACAGTTGTATATCTTTCATCATATGCAGTTTCAGTTTTTTATCTCTTCAGTTTTCTCTTTAGTATAAGAGACAATTCTGCTACTTAAAGTACTTTTTTAGATACTGGGTTCATTAGTTGTATCTAATTTCTGTACCTTGGCTTATAATTCTTTCTTGCTTTATTTGTTGTTACGTTTTTCTAACCAATCAACTCATCACACAGTCTTTTACTATGAACAGTGAGATGTCATCTAACTGTCTCTAATCTACATGCATTTGTTTGCATGTGGTATTTAAGGCATGTATCAGTCTACTGGTTGTGTTGACATATGTAAGCTCACCTTAAGAACCAAGAAAGCTATATATTTCCTTCATCTAAACTGTCAGAAACAAAAGCAAGAGAGTACACTGAAGAATGTCTCTGAGTGCCGCTTTCTTTCTTGCTCCTTTTTGTTATCTTTTGCAAGATGTTTGGTTTCAAGTCAGTGGGCAATGGAAGGGGTTTTCTTGAGTATTGGGCAACTGAAATATTGAAAGTGCTTTGTTTTGTCCTAATGTACATTGTTTTGTCTTTATCCCTCTCCTGCCTCTCTGATAACCCTGAGGACAAGATCATATCTATCTCTCATCCCGATTACTTCAAAAAAATTACTTGGCAGCTTGTGGTCACCTAACTGTGAAGTAATATTCTACCAATGTGAGCCTCTGTCAAATACATGTTGAACATACTGTTCTCAACTGGAAAAGCTTTAGGCTATCAGTATGAGACAGTGCATTATGGATTAAAACATTTCCATTTAACATCATTCTAGCTATTGCTTCAGCTGGAGATTTAGGTTTATTTTGTGGCCTGTTTCCACAGATCTCTTTACTTCAGCTCTTTTGTTGTGCCTCTTATGGTAACACAACACAGAATAAATCTTTAAGCGTAGTAAATGCATGAAACAAATCTGTTTGATACATCTTAGAGTTTCTTAATTTACTTTTTAAATGTGTGACAGGAAAAAATAATCTTGAAATAAGACTTTAGGAAAAACAGAATGTTTTGTAAGTCCATGCTATGTATTTTGAAGCAGATAAATGTTATAGAAATAACATAAAAGCTTAAGAATATTTCTCAGTGTTGTTTCCCACACATTGTCATATATAGTTTTTGTTAACACTGAATAGACCTTCTTTATTTTTACAGAGAAGGTACACTCAAGATGAACAGTTGACTGAGTTCTCCTATAATATTTCTGGCCTGGAAATAGTAAGTTATTTAATGATATAAACATGGATCAATCATGATTTTATACTCTTATAATTTCAAATACTATTTTTTTACAGCAAGTATTTGGAAAGGGTAGGAAGGGAAGTGTACAAGGAGATTAAGACGAAAGAAGAAAATGCAATTGACAGCATAGGTCAGTGTGCTTTAGAAATAAAAAGTTGTATTCTTTTCTTGCTCTCACTACAATAAGAATTGATGTATCAGTCTTCTAGTATTGATATACATCAATACAAGTAGAGGCAATTTTGCACACTAATTGGGAAAAAAAAACTTTAAACAAGATCCAATAAAAAGTATGAGATATTATCTTGCTCATTTCCATATTGATATTGCAATATTTCATTATCAGCAAGAAAATGTAGAAACCAGAAAATATTCATATAAACCTTCTGATTTTTATATTTATGTGTAGAATTCATTTCTATATGAATTCTATATGAATATTTCTGTATTCCAAGAAATAAATAAATCACTAAAACTTAGACATACCTGTTGCTTAAAATTAATCCTGTGCATGGTATGCAAAAGGATGCATGTATTTGAATCAGTATTTACACACATTTCTCTTTTTCTTTAGTAGCCTAAATTCCAAAGTTGAATTTTGAAGATCAAAGATAGAGACTGGCCTCATGATGACATTGGCCAACTCCCTCAGTACTCAGATACAGGCTGTCAGCTCCATGTTCATTTTAAGTGTTCCCTAACATGATCCTCCTCCACCTAAGTCTTCTTTTTTCCAGACTTGTCTTCTGGTCTAAGGGGCTTGGGATTCCTGAAAGTTGGTCTTACTAGTGAAGACTGATCAAAGAAGGTATTGAGTACTGTAGCCTTTCTGGTGTCTTCTGTCAGATGGTCCCCTGATCCCAGGCCCTGGTTCTCATGGGGACTTCAACCACCCTGATATCTGCTGGAAAGACAACACAGCTAGGCACAAACAGTCCTGGAGGTTCCTGCAGAGCACTGGTGACAACTTCTTGACACAGGTGGTGGAGGAGCCAACAAGGAGAGGTGTGCTGCTGGACCTCATACTAACAAACAAAGAAGKACTGGTTGGAGATGTGAAGGCTGGGGGCAGCCTAGGCTGCAGTGACCATGAGATGGTGGAGTTCAGGATCCTGCGAGGAGGCAGCAGGGCACTGAGTAGGATCGCAAC
>NW_020448431.1:295039-320679 GCF_003343035.1 Apteryx rowi | reverse complement strand
CAGACAATTCCATCTGAACATGAGGAAAAACTTTTTCACTGTGAGGGTGACAGAGCACTGGAACAGGTTGCCCAGAGAGGTTGTGGAGTCTCCTTCTCTGGAGATATTCAAAACCCGCCTGGACGCAATCCTGTGCAATGTGCTGTAGGTGACCCTGCTTGAGCAGGGGGGTTGGACTTAGACGATCTCCAGCGGTCCCTTCCAACCTCAACCATTCTGTGATTCTGCCTCGTTCAGCAAAGGGCCCACATTTTCCCCAGCCCTCCTTTTGCTGCTCATAGATCTGTAGAAGTCCTTCCCGTTTCCCTTCACAGACCTTGCAACATTCAGCTCCTGATGGGCTTTAGCTTTCCTCACCCCATCCCTGCACATTCAGTGTGTCTGTTTTCTTCCTGGGCAACCTGTCCCTACTTCCACCTTTTGTACACTTCATTTTTTTTGTTTGAGTTCAGTCAGGTGTTCTATGTTCATCCATGCAGACCTCCTGTCATCTTTCCTTGATTTCCTGTTCACTGGGATAGACCATTCTTGAGCTTGGAGGATGTGATCCTTGACTACCAACCAGCTCTCTGAGACTCCTCTTCCCTCCAAAGGAAGGGATTGCTTCCCATGGGGTTCTTCCAAGCAGATCCCTGAGCAAGCAAAAGTCTGCTCTCTTGAAGTCCAGTGTTGTGATCTTGCTTTTTTGCCCTGTTCCTACCTCACAGGATCATCTACCATCTCATGGTCACTGCAGCCAAGGCTGCCCCTGACCATCAAATCTTTGACCAAGCCTTCCTCCCTTGTTTGTAAGTATGAGGTCCAGCAGAGCACCTCTCCTCATCAGCTCCTCAATTACCTGTGTCAAGAAGTTGTCATCAATGCACTCCAGAAACCTCCTGGATTGCTTGTGCCCTGCTGTGTTGTCCTTCCCAGCAGATACTGGAGTGGTTAGGTCCCCCATGAGGGCCAGGGTCTGCTATCATGAGTCTTCTTCCTATTGTCTGAAGAAGGCCTCATCTACTTCTCTTTCATGAAGAGTCAGTCTGTAGCAGACACCCACATCGACATCACCCACATTGGTCTGCCCTCTAATCCTGGCACCTATGCTCTCGGCTGGCCCCTCACCCATCCCCAGGGAGAGCTCCTTGCATTCCTGCTGTTCTCTCACGTAGAGGACAACTTCTCCTCCTTGCACTCCTGTCCTGTCCTTCCTAAACAGTCACCACATCTTTGTGATCCCAATGAGACCATAACCCTGTAACTGCACACAAACTTCTCACTCCTCCTGTTTGTGGGCCATACTGCCTGCATTAGCGTATAGGCACTTCAGAGAGGCATTTCCCCATAATGCTAACCCATAGGCATTTCCTTACCTATGCGTATACACTTGGGGCCATTCTACTTCAGCCCTGTTTTGCTGATTACTTCTGTTCACATCACACTAGACTTTGCTTGCCAATCCAATCCAGCATTTCCTCATTTGCTCCTCTCTCATCATTTCTAGCTTAAAACTCTTCTTACCAGAGTGGCCAGCCTGTTATCAAAGACAGTTTTGCCCCACTTAATCAGGTGGATCTCACTTCTTCCAAGCAGTTGTCAGCCCTCAAAGAGTATCCCATAGTCAGAGAAACCAAAACCCTGTTGTTGACACCAGCTGCACAAACAGTTGTTGATCTGCAGGATCCATCGTGTCCTCCTCAACCCTTCCCCTCGTTGGCAGGATCAAGGAGAAAACCACCTGAACCTCCATGCCCTTGATCATCACCCCCAAAGCATGCAGTCACACTTAATATTGACAGAGGAGACCTGGAAAGTATCTTTGGTGTCCATGTGGAAGAAAAGCAGAAGTAATAGTCCCAGAGCTGGATGAGCCTCAGCAGCCTCTCCACAATCCAAGAATTTTCTGAATCGTCTCAATCCTGAAACCTCTCTGAATCTAAGCCCCCAACAAGCAGCAGGTTAGGTTGGCAGATGAGGGTCTCCATCCCCTGCAACAGGGAATCTCCCACTACTAATCTCATTGCTTCCTCCAGGTGATCCTGCATGACTCAGGCTCAGCTGGCACAGACAATCCATTCAACAGCACTCCCACCTGCTTGTCAGTTACAAGGGCAGTGAAACTATCCCATAGAGGCAATTATTCATGTGGAACAGGAGTCTTCCTGCTGGTGTCAAGAAGTCACAGCTTCCAGACTTCACCATCATGGGAGTATCCACTTTCCAACCTTATAGGCACTGACTCCACCTGCCCCCCCTGCTACAGTTGGAGGTTCGGGTTCTTTAAACTGGATAATCTCAGAGACAATCTGATCAATCTCTTTCACCATCTCTGATGCTGCACAGCCTGCTGACCTCCCACAGCTCCTTATCTTGGCAACCCAGCTTCTCAATAACTGCAGACCTCCTGCAGGCTAGAAGACCATCAGCCTCAGCAAAAGGCCAAGTCACTCCTGGCAGCCTGAGACTTGCAGAGCTGCATCCTCTTTCTGAAGCTCCCCGTGAGCTGAAGCCTCTGATGTTGCAGGGACAGCTGCTCCAATGGCTCCCAGGGACCATGCCCTGCAGCATGTCTCCACCATAGCTGAGGCTCTATATGCTGGCCTGAGCAGAGGCCCTAGCCCCTTGTTTGTGTCCTGCTGTGCAAACTGTTGCCTTCAGGAGCTGTGCTTGGGGCCTGGCTCTTATAGAGGCTTCTCCCTAGCACAGGCTAAAAGGGTGCTTGACCCTCCCTAATCAGGGGTTAGCTGGAACAAAGGCTCCAAGTACTCTTTGATCAAAGTCTTCCTGTTTCCCACATAAATATTTATACAGCATTTTAGACAAACATGTCTTTGTTCTTCGCAGCCCAAGGAATGTTTGCTGCATGGGTTCAATAAGCTAGAATAGGAACCTAGCCATGCCACATAGACAATATGTTTTGTCAGAACATTCAGCTGGGATAAAACAAGTTAAATGAAATACAAAGATGTAATTGAATCCAATGTGGTTACATACAGTCTAAAAGCTGTCATCACCAGCTACTGGATGAAAGGAGGACACCACCACCATCTTCTTTAAAAGATGTTTTTTTTCTTTTTATAAGGTTGCATATTAGATATGCTGGAGGTGAGAAAGGTAGAGGAACACCTGTTGTATTTATCTTAGTAGCATTTTAAAAGCTTTTTATCAACACTCAAAGAATTTGGGAAGTCTGGAAGTAGAAGGAAATTTATTGGCAGCAAATGTGATGCTAGGACCAAATATGAAAGAGTAATGAGAGCAGTTTCATCGTATGTCTTATTAATCGAACCTTGCAGCTATCATTCTTTCATGAGATGTCTAAGAGAGTCATTCACTTTTTGATGCAATTAGTCAGAGGTTAGACCACAGACTATTCCTGACTTAAGGAAAATGAGATCCAGCTCTTCTCTGGAGTGGTTTCAGATCCACATTTCTTAGTGTAGGACAAAGTTATAGGACAGAACCGATCTGGACACCCTGTGATGAAGTTGCTCCTTTTCACAGAAATAATTTTATAACAGAACAAGGGAAAAATGATCCTGCAGCCTTGTTTCAGAACTCTCTTGGCCCAGGGAGTGTAGGGTTCTAGACCTGCATGATTATCTAATACCTAATACATCCCAGAATGAAGTAAAGGACAATTCCTTTTAGGTTGGTCTAAGTTTTCTGCCTGTTCTTCCTCAAAACTGATATAGACAGATTTTATTAGTTAATTCTTTCTATAGTGTCTTGGTTTAGATGAAAAATAAGTTTAGATCTTGTTTTTAAAACTGTGTGCAAATATGAAAGTTTTATGTTCATACAGAAAATTATCAATGTGTTCTCTGAAAAAAGACTTTTCCCTTAGGATTTGTTTTAGTGGGAAAGTAAACATTTGTCATATTCTGAAAGAAAATCTTTGGTAACTTGACAGTTTTAAGTAAAAAGGAAGACCCCCTAAAATCATCAGGCTCTCTTTTACTGTTGCAGAATCTGCTTATTTTCAAGTCAGAGCTACGCCCATTTATATTGTTAAATGGATTCAGTAAATCTATTTCTACTGACTGTAAGGATTATTTCACTAGTTAGCATATTCTGTAGCTGCTGACTTGATACTCTTTTTTTTTTTTATTGCCATAGCCCATCAACACCTCATATTATTATACCACTACTATTTTTTCCTGTAATAACTCAAAATGACATAATGGAAAAAGTAATTACAGCCATGAGAGCTGTTTTATGCTACTTTTTCTAGTATAGATACCTTCCCCTGTGTGCACAACCATAGTAATTAGTTTTGGTTTGTTTTCTTCCTCATTTGAGAGTTAGCAGGAATCTGGCCATAACTAATAAGTGCATGATTAGTTTAGAACCTTTTAATCCATACACTCCTTTTACTGACATCCCTAATAACATTTCCAGAGGCTCTACTGGGATTCTGAGTGGTGTAATCATGTTAATACAATCACAAATTACATTCTAGTAATCCTGCATTTATTAAAGAGGATTCCCATTAGAAGAATAAATGCAGCTATTCTCACATTTTGCAATTTTAAGAAAAAAATAAGCATTTTCATAGAAATGTAAGATTTATGTAATACAGCCAGTATTTTTCCTGAACTCAAATGTAATTTCCGTTCCCCTGATCATACATTTAAAAGCACTTACTGGTTTTAATTTCGTGATTGGGGTGATAATTAAACAAAGATCTGTACTGGTGAGGTCATTCTCAGTTCTATTTCAAGTCAGAGTGAAAGGTTTTATTTATTATCACTGCAATTCAGAACATGTAGCTGAGACCAGGATACTAAGCTTTTAGAGGTAGAACATCTCAATGAAAGAATGTCCTTGTACTGAAAAGTTTAGAATAGAAAAAGAAATACTGGTGACTTTACAGACTGGAGCTCAGGAAAAGAGAGGCTAGATGACTCACTCAAGGTCAAGGAAGAAGCCTAAAGCAGGAATCAGAATCCCACTTAAATGCAAAACTATTTTTTGTCTTCTAACCAGTGTTTTCAGAGAATAAAAACAGCTTTCACATAATGCATGTCCTTGGGTATTCCTTCTGTGCGAGTATAGTAATACCACTTAATTATTATCATTATTACTAGTTTGAGCATCAGTACTTATAACCTCTGTTATATAGTACATACCAGTTAGGGTATTGTTTTTAGTCTATGAGTTGAGCTTTAGGCCTACCACATCTCTGAGAGTGGTTTTTCATTTATCTGTTAAATGACTTTTAGTTTGGCTGCAGGTCTGGTTTCCATTCTTCACTGATATTCCCAGATTTCACAGTTCCTTTTGATACATAGAAACCATGAGATTTCACTGAGTCATCTACAAAGCTGTTTCATACACATTTTGGCCAGAATCTCCCATAAAAAGATGTATGTTAAATTGCTCGGTATTAACATTGTCTCTCTCTTACACATCGAGACCTCAGGAAATCAGAAATAAAATACAGATGAGTAAAAGTAGTGTTTCTGAAATTGTGTTTCCAAAGGACACTAGAATGTTATTAAAGGAACCCTTGAATGTTCTCGTTTGAAGTAATCACAATAATGGTGTTGCAATATTTTCATCAATCATTAAAATTCATTTCTTGCTATTTCTCCAGAAGACATTTCCACTTCACTTCCTATTTTTCAGTCCTTAGAACCATTAGAATTACAAAGGATATAGGCACCTACTCTTCACCAGCAATTTAAAACAACATTGCTTTTGTTAGCTTGCCAAAACTTAGAGATCTGTGTGAGGATATATTATCGAGGACACTAGATATTTTTTGTGCAATATTGATTACCTGTACCCCAAACACATGAGGAATTGAGTAACTAATTCCTCTGTTCACAACTGGGAACCCATTTCAGAGCATTTAGCCTCTAACCTCTCTTCAGTCTTTTCTCACGGCTGCACTCCTGATTTTTTGTCCTAAACTTGTCCTCCTTGCCTGGTCCTTCTTCCCCACAGTCTCACAAATCTTCAGAAAGCAGTGGACAGCAAAATCACTTACATATGCTTTAGTTTTGAACATAGGCCAATGTCTGCTTTTAGAGAGGAGGGAATTATTTTTGTCTAATTCATTGCATAAAAAAAACTTTTTCATTTTCTTTTTCTTGTAACTATCATAAACGAAAGAAAGTGGGAAAACTCCATTCTAAGAATCCTAAAAAATATCCCCAAAACTCATCTACCAACTGTGGCCAACAAAGCCCTTACCAAAGCCTTCCAGGAACTATTTAGGTAGATATCAGAACTAAAAGCTAAACTGCAGTGCATTGTGTCAACCTTTTAGATACAGAAGGCTGATACAAAGAAAATCTACTTCCTAACACCTGAATTTACAATAAACATTTTTCTCATAATAAAATCATTTGTTTCATATTTACAAACTTCCCTTGTTCATTTTACCTTACTGAATGTCAATTTTATTAGTTCAGAGACCTAGACGAAGAACATGCAGGCAACATGTTCTACAAGACTATATCAAGCAGTGGGTTTTCTGATCTATCTTATGCAGGAATGCATTAAAGCAACACTAAAATAAATAAATAAATAAAAAGCCCTAAAATGCCAGGATCTTTTTCTTTCACAGTGGATGATTTGTGGTCTGTATTCATCACTTTTTGTTTCTAAGCACTCCACAAAGTACATTACGAAGAATTTGTTTCTCAGGTGGGTAGATGGCATAGGCAGACAGAACGCATAAAGCTGTCCTCCCTGAAGTTGCCCATGAGCTTCCTCATCCATTCTGTTGTTTGCACTGCTTTGCACTATGGTATGTTCTTCTAACGAATGATAGCACCAGCAGAAGCAGCAAAATGAGTTCCAGCATTTTGCCAAAGTATGTGGAAGGTGATCTGTAAGAGCTCTCCATTTTGTTTCAAATATGGGATACTTTGGGGGGAAACTGCATATTTTGATAGATGATCCAGTATGTTTATGACAGTGACAAATTGGTATCCATTCTGAGAAGCTGAGGGAATGCTGTGCACTAGATTGAAGTGAAACAATGTATTTCACATCTCATCTTATCTGTGTTCAAGTCTTCGTTCAGCAGTGAAGACACAACCAAATCTTGTATCCTATGGGTTTAAAATGAATATAATCATGCTACCTGTTCAGACAATTTTTTTTAGAGAAGGGAATAATATGCCTCCTTTTCAAAAGCCATCTCTTTTCAATCTTCATATTTGGTTTGTTTTTATTTTTAAGGAAAATATTTAGAAGCACACTTCAATAATTCTGTTCAGTCCAATTAGAACTGAAGGACAGCATAGATCTGAACTCTCTGTGAGGTCTCCCTTATTGGCAGATACCTAGGCAAATGTCAGAAACAGTTGAAAAAAACTGTACAAGCTAAAAGCATATAGACATTGAAATCTATATGTACCTTTCCTTTTTTTTTTTCAGTGGAGCAAAATCACAATCTCAGAATACCACTTTTATCCCAAATAGTCAAACACATCACTGTGCAATGGCTGAGAATTTTACACATTTTAAGTACAACACTGCCAGGCTCATAAATGTCTTGAAATAATCCAGTCCATCCCCAGCCTTAAAAATAAAGATTTGTTTAATGCTTTCAGGAAGATCTGAGTAGGTTAATTAACTAAGTGTGCAAAATTGTGGAAGATTGCTTTCCACTAATAGGGAAATACAAGAAGAAGAATCTAATTCTTGGAATGATGTACAAATCATAAAAAAAATGGCACTATGCAGTAAATACAAATTGATCCTCTCTTATGGCAAGGAACATATCCTGACCATATAGTCTCCATCAGCTACTAATGGAAAATTCAGTTTGTACAGACACTAATTGATACCATTACTTGGACACAGTAAGCACAAGCATAAAGACTCATTGCACTAGCTTCAATTAAACTGAAATCTTAGAATTAGTTCTTCAAGAACATGGTGTAGAATTCTGGTGTGAAAGGTTTCATAGATGCCAGCCCTGGTCCGCCTCTGAATATGAATGCTGACAATTAATTCCTATGCCAACCACTTTTGTGAGCATTAGTTTCTATAAACACAATGCTTGATGTATTATGAATGTCTATTTATATCAAATAAGTCTTATACACTCTGCTAGGTCAGCTCCTGTGGAAGAAAGAACAAGATTTACAACTTGGTGATGATTCTCCTGGGTACCTTGAGAAAATAGACAGTGAAGACCAATAGATAAAAATGTTTCACTGTAGTAGAAATTCCTTGTGAAGGTAGTGCTCTGAGAGGTAAGATTCTATTATACTGTAAAAGTAGTAAGAAAAGGTGTTTCATTAGGAATTTTGATGATTTAGAAAGACAGAAGGTGATCTGATGCATTTGAAGGCCTAAAAATGAACAAATTGTTCAAAGAATAATGGAAATAATAAAGCCTTGTTTCCCATAAATTTGTACTCCATGGCTGATTAACTTTTCAGTTGAACTATACTAAAGCTGTAGAAAAATAGTTGTTGAAGAAATCGTTAAAAACCACAACAACAACAACAAAAGTCAGTAGCCTAAACTCAGGAAAGAACTGTTTGGAAGTTGGATAACAGCATCCATGTCTGATACCAGCTTTGATTAAATGACATATTCTCAGGTGTCTGAGAGAATAAGAGTAAATATTTTTTCAGCAAGTAGGCCACATATTTTGTCTTTCTTACATGTAGTTTCCCAAATGTCTAACAAGGGCCGAGCTCACACTACTGGCTATACTGTGACACAGTAAGGAAGTCTGTTTTTTTTTTTCTTTTTTCCTTCTCTCATACAAGCTTCTCTGGTAGAAAGTTAATATCTTGGAAATCCTAATTATCTTAGGTATTATCAGAGCCAAATTTCACAAAAGTTTCCCTGCTTACATATGGAAACATTCTGAAAAGCAAAATCTGGGGGTTATCTCTGTGGTGAGTTAATTGGCTGCCATTGCTGGGAAATTTATTGGAGTATTTCATCCCATGAATATGTAGTAACAATAGGATATTACACCCTTCACTGTGGGTGTTCTGTCCCCTCTTATTATTGGATATAATATATACATACAGAAATTAAGATGCATTTTTAAAAGTCCTGACCGGAAAATCTGGAAGTATGAAAACTATTCATCCTATTCACATTGTGTTGAAAACTATTAGTACACAGATTCCATGCATCAAGAAGTAATTGTACAGCATGTCATTACAATTCAGTGCATTTAATCACTGAATATGTGAATTTATATCTATTGATGAACAGACATATTTAATCAAGGCTAAATCATATGGCTTCATCTTTCTGATAAAGATATCTCCATTATTCATATCAGGCAATCAAAAGAATTTAGTTAATGCATCTTAAGAAGGAACCTTTTCTTGACTGAAGAAATGACAGGGAAATCACTTAAATGAAGTAGGCTTACTGCTTCTGTGAATGTTCCTAACCTTTAACAAGACAAAGAAAGTATTTGCTTAAACCATGCTTGGTCGGTAGGTTAGACTTTACAGCGTAACTGTACTTGCGCAGTCTGTGGTATGAGCCCTTAAAGTTTCTTTAATTGTAGTCTTCTGATAACGTTCATGTCAAGAAACTGAGGAGTTGCAGATCGTGCTTGTGTCCTATATACCGCTTTGACAATAAACTACTTACCCTGGAACTGCATTGTAGATGCCATTTATCTCAGGCTTTGACCTACTGTGGCAGCTACCTGCATTGTAGATGCCATTTATCTCAGGCTTTGACCCACTGTGGCAGCTACCTGCATTGAAAATATGACTGTAGTTCAAGGATAAGCTGACAAAGTTACGCAAGATACCTCTGCTTCTCCGTCTCAGTGTATCCTCATACGCACTCAGAGCTTAGGTCTTAGAGCAGGACTGAACAAAGCAAAACAAGAACAGATTTCAGACAAAAGTGTCATTTTAGTGTGAGAATTTTCTTTTGGTTCGAGTTGGCAGGGCATGATTTGTTTTTACAAACAATTTTTATGTCTATCTCAATTTGATGTTGTTGTGCTCTAAATTTGCTTAAATCCAAGGATGATGTCTAAAACCGGAGTAAATTTCTATAGCCTCAAAATAACAGCCATTTCACAACTATATTTGACTCCCCCCCTTTTTTTTTCAAAATGTCCCAAGAAGAAAATATCTTGTATTGCTGTATGCAATGTATCCTTTTTACCCTACATATTGTTTTATCAACTCAGTTTCAGTTCAGTGGTCCACGGTAGCGTCTTAACCTTGGCTTTTGCGTGGTTACTGCTTATGACTTGGATAAAACCATGAATGACACATAATGCATGCAGCCCAAATAGAAGCATGCTTTTATTTGCTTCATGTTGCAAGTTAGATTATTATAATAGGATAATAATGAGATGTATTAAAATGCCATCTTATTACACATCTTTCCCTGATAGATGATAAGCAATCACAGTTTCAATTGTTGTTCGTGTTCCATTAAGATGCCTATGCTGTAAACATCTAGATAAGACAGCTTACTGTTTTCAATCTGTTTCTTGGAGAAAAGGAAAAAACTAAGCTTTTTATTAGGTTTCTACAGAAAACAGAAATGAAATTTAGGAAAAAATATTGATGTATTGGCATTACCCTCTTCATTTGCAAAAAAAATATATATATATATAGTACTTAGCACAAGACAGAAGTCCTAATTTTTGTGGAAAATTTTAGATACAATTTTTTGCAGATATAATTTGGTAATAGTGAAAGATAATTAGTTACAGCCTACCTTTCTCAGTCATCAAGTAAAATGGCAAGCATTTGTGAAGAGAGAACTATTTTAATGATTACATTTTATTTTTATGTTCTTCGTTAAGCATAAAAAGAAGGTAAGGAGTTTTGATTTCTTTTTTTAAAATTATTATTATTATTATTATTAATTATTATTTTCTTCTACCAGTGAAAATAGCCTTCCTGAATTAACTAATAATCACTTTTGGGGATATTTATTGGTCATCTATAAAGATTAAGTGAAATTTCCTTCTAATTCATACTTCTTATCAAAGAAGAAGTGCAAAACCCAAACAGAGTTAAATATTACTTGCCAGAAGTAAAGGTCAGTTAAGACAACCACTACTCGGAATTCTAGTTAACTTGCCAGTGAATAGCTGTTTACTGAAGTGGACCAAATCCCACTGCAAGGTCCTTGAAAGTATGATGCTACATCTATCACTCAAAGGCAAGATTTAATTTTATTACTGAGAGTAACAAAAGAATGCAGCATGTCTGATTATATTGTGACTAAGCCTAGAAATCCTGGACAAGGTCATGGTCTAAGTCACTATGCACTAAGCAAACTGTTGACTTGTTTTAGGCTGAAATAATTGTTTTGAAATGTAGTCCAACAGGTGAATGTAAGCAGTCACCATGCCCCTGCATATTGTTTCATTATGTTTTTCAGAGGAAATAGTATTGTTCTGCCAGAGAGGCTTGCCTATTATCTAGAAAAGGGAGCCAAATAAAACCACAAAGTCCTGGAGCTCAGTAATCAAGCAATTTGATAAATTACACTAGATTAGAAAAGCAAATCCCAGAAAATGCTATCTATAGTGGAAGTCAGATACAACCATCACAATTTTTTCTGATTTCTTTTTGTTGTCGTAAGAATGGTTGAGGATAGCTCAGGGTAGGGAAGAGAAGAGACTGAAGGCTTTGGAAACTAGTCAAAGCTATCTGTTCTATTTGTAAAGAAGAGCTTAAAAGAAAGCACGAACATGGTTATGGACGGGCAAGTAAATGAAAAGAGTCTGTGTCTTTTCTTTTTTTAATGTATTGTGAACAGAGACAAATCAGTGGTTCCTTGTGAATAAAAAAACGCTGAGCAAGTCAAACTGTTTCCATCTTACTTTTGTTGATCCAGAAAACATGCAGCTCAGTATGCTCAGTAACATGCAAATGGGACTGCCCCCCACGTCCTATCACTAAAGAAAACACAGAATAATTCTAAAGTCTTCATTTTAATTTTGAAACACTGCAATTTTCTCTAGCTCTCTGTAAAACACCATGTAGCTTGCTCTTTCTTTTTTCCCATCCAGCATGCTTTTGCTGCACACAGAACATTAGCACAATGAAATCCTGCTGAAGAAATGCTAGTTAGCAGTTGTTTTTTCCCAGGTTGCCAACAAGATGACAGTGGTCCTTGGAAAGTACATACTGCTTTCTTAACTATTATCGGTGTCTAATCAATGCCTTCCTGTGGTTAATTATTAAATGAAGCAGCTTAATTTAGGTAAAACTCAGTTTCTTTTAATGCAGTAGTGCTTTGTGCCACTTATTTCCTCCCCCTGCTTTTTGTCCCATTGCAAAATAGTAAAGCTAGTTTCTACTGGCAGTTACCAACATCTTTCCCCAAAAGTCCATTAACTTTCACAGATGCATGTATTCTGCCTTTACTTCAGGGTGGATTTTTTTTTAAAAAAAAAAAACCCAAAACTTCCCAGTCCTAAAGGATTTTACTTGTGTATATTCACTAGTAAACTCTGTTGACATCTTTTCTTTGCTAGTGACATTTTTTTGAAACACGATACACCCCCATCAATTAATTAGGATTTAGAAATTTGGAAGATATCAACAATTTTCTCCAAAACCTTTTAACCAAAGGGTGCTGAGAAGTGACATTATACTTTTCCTTGTGACATTCTCATTAAGTTTGTCCCTAGGGTCAGATCAAGACAGACAGCTGCCTAGAGTAGCAAAATAAAACAAAATGAAAAGCCCATCTCCAGGTCTTCCAATTAAAATGTTATTATATCTCTCTCAATGGCCCATTTTTCTCATTCTTACTGCTGTCTTGGCGCTTTTAACTGAAATTCTGGTGCTGCTTTAGGATTGCTAAAGTTACTATAAGGTGCATATGGCTACAAGAAGCTAAGGAAAAGTGATCTCTACAGATGTGCAGAGCCTTTCCTTCAGCAACTTGGAGCAGCTGGTGAGGACAGGGTGGGGATAATCACAGAATCACAGAATGGCTGAGGTTGGAAGGGACCGCTGGAGATCATCTAGTCCAACACCCCTGCTCAAGCAGGGTCACCTAGAGCACATTGCACAGGATCGCATCCAGGCGGGTTTTGAATATCTCCAGAGAAGGAGACTCCACCACCTCTCTGGGCAACCTGTGCCAGTGCTCTGTCACCCTCACAGTGAAAAAGTTTTTCCTCATGTTCAGATGGAACTGTCTGTGTTTCAGTTTGTGCCCGTAGCCTCATGTCCTGTCGCTGGGCACCACTGAAAAGAGTCTGGTCCCATCTTCTCGACACCCTCCCTTCAGATACTTGTACACGTTGATAAGATCCCCTCTCAGCCTTCTAGATCCCCTCTCAGCCTTCTAATAATAAGGAAATAATAAGGAAATAATAATAAGGAAAGGCAAGGCAGTCTTCCTTCTAATGTTCCAATTATTAGATGTGTCGCACTGAGGTTTTCTAGTCCCAGCTAGAGTAATAAATAAATTAAATTCATATAAGGTTTTGGTCTTGATTCTTGACTACCTAACACATTACCAAAAAGTAGTGTAACTATTTCTGAGAGACATTTTCTATATTTCAGAAACTTTTGTAGCACAGAGGCAGCGTAATTTATGCCATGCAACTTGTATGTTTGTAACTAATGCAGATGTTTGAACCACAGAAAAATCCTTTCTCATTGGATAATTTTATAGCATCTGTGGCAACACATACATACACACACAAACAACACCGAGACACTAGAGAATCATTTTCCCAGGTTCAGGAAGTAAATGAGGATTTAAGCTTTTCCAAAAGATGATATTGTGGTTGTGCTTCCCAGCACCTGACGGTGTACCTAGGTGAAGCTATGTCATACAGATTTGCTGACTTTGATTTGCTTTTCCTGTGGGTTCTCTGGATCAGCCCCAGAGCACAGAGGCACGCACAGTTTCACCCTTTTGCTATCAGAACTTGATAACACTTACTTATCTGCAATCTTTTCCTTACAGGGGTTGGGTGTTTTACAGAAGCATGGTTTGACTGATTCCCAGCTGCCAAAAAGGCAGGTTTGGGGGCTCATTTGTCTAACAGAAACTTTCATGACCCTCCCTAGTATCCCATGGCTATTCATTTCTTTAGTGCTATGGTCTTTATGAACAAGAAAATACAAAATTATTATTTCCTAATTCCATTTCACACTAAGTTAGGCTGGGCTGTTAATATGTATGAGAGCATCCACAGATCATCGAAATGACTTTCTCGATTGTATAATCACTGAAACAACGTCTCAGGATGCCTCTTTCAGGGTATCTGAAAAAAGGATAGTTCATAGCAGGATTGTATTTCATTGCTTCAAGTTCATGCTTTTAAAATTTGCAAATAAAAATTCCAGGTTGGTTCTGGCCGATGTGAATATGAAAACAAAAGGGTAAAAGGAAGTTCCCTCACAAATTTAAAAAAGCCAAATTATTCCAGGAGCTGTAAAATACGTCTTACCAAAAAACAGTGTAAATTAGTGTTGCGGGGGCAGGGGGATGGGGTACTAATAGTATTATCTCTGGGTTTATTGCAGACAGATTTATTGAAGATGGCTATACAGTGTTGTCATAGAAAGCAAACCTTACTGCACATTTGTTATTGCCTGAGTCACAGTTTCTTACCACTCCAACGGTTTCTTGTCAGAGGTTCTCTTAACTCCAGGAGAGTAACCTTGAGAGCTGTCCCAACTCAAGGGGAGATTCACCGCTGTGCAGCCTGCTGCCRTGCAGGAGAGCTCCATGGGCTCTAGGCTGCAGCGCTATTTACGGGCACGGAGTTTGACTCATGGTCATACAATATTTGGTGTGGAGATGTATCTTTTTTGCTGATCTCATGCCCATTTCTGGCCTCACCAGTTGCAACCAGTATCACCTAGTTCCTCCTGGTCAGCCCTGGGTGTTGTTAGTTATTTGTGATCAGCTGGGGCCCGAGATAAGGCGGGGGGTGGTTGCGCTCCGCCACAATTAGAGTAAGCATTTCTATTTTCTTCAAAAACTCTGAAAGGCCATAGTTATTATACTTCTAATAGTTACTTCACATAGCAACCTGTATCTAGCCTATGTACAGTGCACACAACTACACCTTGCTTTAGATACGGCTGATTGTCAGTAGAGAAATTCATGTTTTCCAGTAGCTGATGCCTAAGACTGATCAGATGAATACTGCCCAATTTTTTTACATTGACGTTAATGTAACTTGTACTGAACTATTTTGTGAAAGTAGTTAGGGAATGAGGAATAAGAATTTATGTTTAGGGTTAAGGGATTAATATAACCTTCAAAATTGCTTGCTAGCAAAGGCACTTAGCTACAGCTGAGGAAATTGTTAATAACAAAGAATCCTGAGCCAATAACTTTAGGAAATATTTTAATCCCCACTTCAGAATGGAGATTTTTAAATTCTTAGTATGTTATTAATAATTTAGTAGTTTGAAAATACTTTACAAACTCCCTCTCATTTCCATAAAAATCTTTTTTCCTTCAACAAGGCTGTCTACACAGAGCATTTGCATAAGCAAAGAAGGAGCCCTTAAATGTGACCACTAAATGGAGTTTTTTTACTCCTCCAAAAATATTATCATTCAAAATTCATGGAATTCTCTGAAAGGTAAAGGTAATGGAGTTGGATTTTTATTCTATGCTAGAAAATTAGCACATGGGCTACACGTTAATTATAAAAAGGAATATCTTGACAAAATAGAGATTTGTCAAAATTGGTTTTAATCTCTGCAGTGAATTTAGGACAACTTACTTTCAGTATATTTACAGAAAGAAGAGTTAATTGGGACTACTAGCTCCAGTTCTTCCAGTTTGATTTCAGAAGGTATTTAAATAATTTCTTGGAAATATTTGCAGTATGCAAAATCACTGTCTTCTTGCTTGTTGTATTCTTCTCTTATTGCAGTTGGCTATCCCTTCCAGATGTAAATTATGCTATTTTTAGCTGAGAGATAGTATTCTCAGACTGTTTAAATGCAAAATTAAAACACAGTAGTTTAAACTACTCTCAGTAACAATGTCTTTAATGAGAAGGGGACATCTATTCACTCAGGCAGTAATAACTAGCAGTCAAGCACTAGTTCTTAAACCACCTGAGTGTAATCTTCAAGGGCATAGCTTACAAACCCTCACAGACTCTCACTTAACTTGAGCCATTTTTATTGTATCTGCATAAATACATACCATGGGGTTCTGTAATTGTATGCCTAACCATAGTAGTTAAAAAAAGAAAAGAAAAGAAAAATAACAAAGAATCTGAGTGAGGGTATTCAAAGCAAGAGTATATGGGGGCATTGGGTCATGGTTCACTGTAAACTTGGGTTGTTTCAGAGTTGCTGAAGACCTTCACGGAGGACATTAGGCACTCTGACATGCATATTGCTTCATATTTAGGCTGACTAATCAGAACTTTGCAATATTCGATATTTACTTTAGTCAGACTCTGTACGAATCTGCATTCTAGCTTAGAACTAGCTTTAAATTTGCTCCAGTACTAACAAGTCTGTAACTGTGTATACAGTTAGTCAGCTCTAATACACTGGCTAAAGCTGCATAAAGTATTGCTGACACCCAGGTATGCAGAATCAGAGCTCATGCTTGAGCAATTCATAGGACTGCCATTAATATCTTGACACTTGGGAAAAATAAAGATTTACCTTCTCGTTGTAGACACTTCAGAGTGTGCTCTGCAATTCCCCCCCCCCCCCCCGAATGGAAAGGATGTAATTGCATCAGTTTGAGATAAATCTGGAAAAATTATCCATTATGAGTCGTTCGTTATACAATAAATAATCCCATTGGTTTTAATAAGTCTTTGGTAACCTTCTGGGAATGAAAGAAAAGAGGAAAACAAAAGCAAAAAGTAACCATCCTTAAAAATGTTTTTCAACTAAGAATTGAAATAAATATTCTTCCTTGTTGTGACTCTGGTACACTTCAGTGATGAGAATACTGAAGACTGGAAATGCATCAGATCTAAATAGACCTTATTATTATTATATTACTTCTTCAAATACTGTTGCTTTAAACATAGTCATCCTCTCAATTTTTTTAAATACAGCTAGAAAATTTTAACTTTTCAAAATCTTTTTACGACCGCTAACAGTTCCTAAAGGTAAATGCTATGCCACCTTTTCTTTTTCTTCCACCTAAACTGTGATGACTTTATTCTGCTTTTAATTAATCAGGACTGAAAATATTTGAACCCTTTCTGTGCCTTTAAATACACCTATTCTTAACCATAAAATATGATACTGAGAAATCAATAAACATTGCAATGCTCAGTCTTTATCACCCTTCAAAGTAGATAAATTTCAGCCTAATCATGTATTATTTTAATCTGAAGCAACATATAAATAATTACAATGAGTCAGAGCAAATATTTCTTCAGACCATTACTCCTTCTCTATCTGTAGGTAGTAGCTGATGCTTAGGTAAAGCATGCAATGAACAGGGCATATATAGTGTGATTCCTTTCCTACCATATTCTTTCAACAATAAAAGATTTGTTTGGAAATTCTGAGCCAGAGGTTATAGTGAGATGATTCTTATTAATAGTTATTAATGGACTTACTGACAAATTTGTCTATTCCTATTTGGAACCCATCTATATTTTTATGCTGAGTAATACCCCGTGGCAATTTACTTGTGATACATGAATAGTAATTTGTTTTACTTGTTTTTTGAACATGATTTCATTGCTCTTCAGTGGTGAGAAATAATAAGTGGGTATTCCCTGTTCTCCTTTCCATGCTGTTTGTGCTTTTATAAACATTTGTCATAACACTCCTCTGTTATCTCTTTTTTTTTTCAAAGTGAGCAGCACCAATCTATTTATTTTCTTCTGATATAATCATTACTTGACTGATATCCCTGTTAATCCCTGTCACAGGTTCTGTATACATTTTCAGTTCTATTTTTTGAAGATGAGGTGACCAGAATTTTGCACAGTATTGAAAATGGGGCAGCCCTTGGATCTATATAGTAGCAAAATGGTATCTTCATTTTTGTTTTCTTTCAGTTTCCTTACTGTGTTGGGTATTCTGCATGCATTTCTGGACACCAGGTTTTGAGCTAATGTTTTCAGAGCACTGTTTACAAAGATTTGATTTTTCCTTAATGGAAATAATTAATCGAAAACCTCTGAGTACATATTTATACTTACTGCTATTTATTTATTCTGTTATTTAGTACTTTTCAACTATCAACATGCAATTTCAGTGACTTTTTTCACTAGAGAATCAGTATTGTGAAATCCTTCCGGAATTTCTTATAGTCAGCTTTAAAGATGAATAATTTTATAATATCTCTCTGCAAACTTTATCTACCTAATATGACTGCTTTTCTTGGATAATTGATGAAAATGTATTGGACAATACAGAAGCTGACTCAGATCCTTAGCAGATCCCAAGATTAATCCCCCTTTATTGTAAAAACTGACCATTTTTTTCTGTCATTGGTTCCAATCATTTACTGACTATTAATACATAAGAGGTTATCTGGTATTTGCCTGTGACATCCTGATGTTTTAAGAGATTTTGACAGGTGTCCTTACTAAAATCTTTTGGAAATGTAAGAGTACAATACATCACCCTATTTCAGACCTATTGCCTATTTCAAATAATAGCTTTTTGTGACACAACTGCTCTCTACAAAAATCACATTGGCTCTCTTCCAACATATCGTTTTTACTTATTTATCATTTAATGTCATTTCTTCTACCAGTTCTCTAGAAAACATTAGGAGATCTTTATGATTGCTCATTTTATTTGCTACATTCTGTTCCTCTCCTTTTGAGGCTAATTTAAAAGATAATTTGTACGTCATAGTTTGTAGTTCAGTGAGTTCATGTTTCTCAAGTGTTTCTTGAGTGAACATAATCAAGTGGTGACAACTTACTATTATTCGAATTATTAGTTCTGAATGTCTTCCGTTGGCAGCTCTGTCTGCGGCATTTCTTCAGACTTGTTCTCTATTCTGTGCTATAGGAACTCCTTAAGTTTCCCTGTAGTAAACACTGAAATTATCTTCCTTGAGTATGGTTTTTCTTACGAGTGCTAGCCTGTAGAAAGCTGTCTGCTTGTTATAAATTGAAACATTTTATTATTAGTTTTATTGCCTTGGACAATTAGTATCTCAAAATATTTTGAATGTTTTCTTCTGTTTCATTCATTTTGCTGTGGTTTCTACTTTTGAAGGGTGCTTTTTTTAGCCACAAATGGCTTCTTCTAGACTTCTGTGGCACTACTGGAGCAAGTTGTGGCACTACTGAAGCAAGTCCAGCGAAGGGCTACAAAGATGATTAGGGGACTGGAGCATCTCTCTCATGAGGAAAGGCTGAGAGAGCTGGGCCTGTTTAGCTTGGAGAAGAGAAGGCTGAGAGGGGATCTTATCATTGTGTACAAATTTCTGAAGGGAGGGTGTCAAGAGGATGGGACCAGACTCTTTTCAGTGGTGCCCAGCGACAGGACACGAGGCAACGGGCACAAACTGAAACACAGACAGTTCCATCTGAACATGAGGAAAAACTTTTTCACTGTGAGGGTGACAGAGCACTGGAACAGGTTGCCCAGAGAGGTGGTGGAGTCTCCTTCTCTGGAGATATTCAAAACATGCCTGGACGCAATCCTGTGCAATGTGCTCTAGGTGACCCTGCTTGAGCAGGGGTGTTGGACTAGATGATCTCCAGCGGTCCCTTCCAACCTCAGCGATTCTGTGATTCTGTGATTCTGTGATTCTGTCTAACCATGCTGAGGAATTATTTACTTCTTAACTTGTTTTTCAAGTCCATTTTGTGCAGCAATCTACATTTAGCCTAAGCTTCTAATATCATGTCTTTCTGCCATAGACAAGCATACCATGAATAAGCATTTTATTTTTCCAGTTGACTGGTTTAATTTCTTTCTAACACATCTTTAAAGTTCAAAAATAGAATTTTTGGCCTTCCCATCTACTAGAAAGATGGATTTATATACGTTTTTTCTCCATCATAAAGAAGCTCTTGTATTTCCATCTTTAGTTAGACCTTGTGCACTTCTCAGGATGAAATCAGATGTTGTTTTTTTCTTATGTGTGTTTTTTGAGTAATTACTCCAAGAAACAATGATTGATAGTTGTTAAACACTTCATCGTGTCCTGATGTGGAATTATCCAATCTACATAGTGCCAGTTTACAGTTACTACTTTGTTTTTTGTCTTGGCACACTGTCTGATCTCCTGTAGCGCGCTTCATGGTCCTTGTACTAATCCCCAGCCCCAAAGAAGCCCCATCAGGTCCCTCCATGCCATGGAAGCAGGTCCAACCCACGTACAGTGGAAACAGTGGTTTACCGCCCTGCTCCACCATACCGCTTTGAGGTGCAGAGCTGTGTGACACAGACTGTCAAACATGATTGATCGCATGATTTGCTGCCCCTCATATTCCATATTTCCTCCTTTTTCTCTGCCAGGTTCTTCCACTTTACCACCCTCATCCCCTCCCGGACAAAACCCCTTCTCCTAATTACTTTTTCCCCATTGGTCCCAGCTTTGCTACACCCGTTCCTAGATTTGGGATTTCTAGTACCATTAGGTGCCTGGCTGCACACAGTTGTACGGACACCCTGGCACTGCTGTCCTTGCATGATTGCACTCCCTTGCCAAGCCCCAGCAGCACCTCTGGGTGTCCGTGGGGTTGGCCCTTTCCCACACAGCTCCCAGCAGCACCTGTGATATCCAGCCATCCTTGGCGGTGCTGTCTAACTTTTGTCAGCTTTTCAGATTGTTATCTGATACATACGGTAGTTTTCTCATATCACGTCCTGTAGTTTCTCTTGTCCAGTTCTGTTAAGTTAACCTCAGTAGAGGGCCAAGTCAGCAGCCCACTCATCTGCCTGCAGACCTAAATACTGTCAAGCAGAGCTCAATGATATTGATACTCCCCAAAGCTTAAAGCAAAGGCTTGAATTGCTCTCAAAGAAGTGTTAGATCTGTCACTGCCTTGTGCTGGAATTTCATTCATTAGTAACAGGATTTTAAGGATTGGATAGTTTGTTTAATTAAACTTGTTTCTTCTGAAAGACTACAGAAAATATAGGCAGCCACCCTAGAACAAATGTCTTAGCACTGTATGCACGTACCAGGTCATATCTAGTAGCACTGATGGAAGAAGAGAAATAACAGAAAATGAAATGAGTCATTCTTTGGCTGACACATAGAAGCAATATTAAACCCCACAGTCTAAAGCTGAAGAAGAGACCAAACAATTACAGATGAAAAAAGTTCAGTTCTCCTTATTGCTTTAAGAAATCTTTGCAAATGGAAAAAAAAAACAAAAAACAAAAAACAAAAAACTAAATACAGGGCTTGTAAGAATAGATCAAGTGAATCTTGGGAATTACTATGGGAAATCATTGAAGACTGAGCCAGAAATAGAATGAGTCTGCTGTATGGAAGATGTGCAAGAACTCTCCTAGTAAAAGTCTATTTAATCAAAAGGTAAGCTGAACAAGATAACTGGAATTAATTTGGGCTTTTTGTCCAACTCAGAGATCCCAAAAATGGGAGTATCAATGTTTCACTAATATTTAACACATTGCAGGTATATGTCATATCAGTGTAGGTTTGATTTCACTGGATTTCTGGTAAATAAAAGGGTGGCTATGCCCATAGCACCAATGGCAGTGAAGCAAATCTATACTAAGATGGATAACTTTAGGTTGGTAACTACTAAACTATGGATCAAGAAATGACCATAGCAAGCTCTGTTTTGGACAGGAAAATCCATGCATGGAGGGGCCTATACTCCCTGTGTGCTTGGAATTAAATGCTGGAAATGGTCAAGCAGACACTGCAGGCTGGCAAAATGAGTGCAGTTTGTGTAGGAGCCCTTATATATGGATGACACCAGTCCCTTTTGATAGTTTTTAGTCACGATATTATGTCTGCAGGACTAATGATGTATTTTCTTTACTATTTTTACTCCTCCTTTCAGTTTTCTACCCTAGCTAATCCCTTGTCATCTCTAATATAGTTCCTCTTAGGGAACTTAAAAAATAAAACAAAACTTATAAGACTTATTTGATGTTTGTAATTGGCTCACTGAGTTTGTATATTCTATTGCTTTTCCTTTGCCTGTTTAGATTGTTATGTACAAAAAAAGGTAAACATTTCTTTCACGTGAAGCCAAGAATTTATTGTTTGTCTACATAAAATTTTAGCAGTATAACCAAAATGAAACGAACAGTTGTTATTATTAGCCCAGTTACAGTGATGCTAAAATTCACCACCTAAATTATTAATACAAAACAAATCTCATAAATATACTACAGTTGAAAGCTGCTATACAAAGAATGTCTCCTAATGCCTTCTCATTTTTTGCTGGTATTGTGCCCAGCCTTCCACTGCTCCTCTGGGTCTTAAGGTCAACAGCTTTAGTCAGGGGACAGGCTTACAGCAAGTTGGTGGCATCCTGAGTTTTGTTCTTGCTTGATCTCCAGTACTACCATAAAAAGAAATTTAAAAAAAATTATTGATAACAAAAGTAGCCACATTCTTCACTGGATGGTATGTTGAAATACTGTCAACAAACTTTGTCTGAGGTGTTCAGGGAAAAATTGATCCCCAGGGATAATTTACTGCAAGTGATTCAGAGAAAATGTGTTGACTTAAGCTAGTATATCATATATACTCCAGCATACGATATAAAAGAGAAGATAATGAAGTATTAGAACATATTTGCTAAGAATCTGAGTTGAAGTCACTTTAGTATAACAAAAGGTAAGCTAAAAAGCCCTAGAGGAAATAACTTACAAAGGTTGAAGGATCTTAATGACAATCAAGCTGCTCATTGGTTACCTTTGAGCAGTGTTGTAGAGGTTGTTATAATTCAGCTAAATCTTCTTAAATGATCAGATGGCAATTTTACTCTCACTTTCTTCTCCCATTTAGTTGATGTGCATCAGGTTTATCTGTACAGTCCAACAATAATCATAGTGGCTGGTTATCTACAGAGCGTTGGTGCTTGCCAGTGTTAGGGGATGCAAAGATCAAGATTTTGAATCTGCACAGTTGCCCTCCTAATCCACTGGCCCAGACCTGCATAATTTAGTGTGGATTAATTTGCTTCAGAATGTCTTTTGAATTTCTTTAACTCTGAATCTTAAATTTGTCTGGGAGAAAGCCTCATCATTGGATTGACAGTGGGACTTCTGATAACAAAAGTTACTAAGGGTCTTCCCTAGTATTAATATTTATATCTGAATGATGTTTGGGCTTTATTGTGCTGCCTTGGAGTACCTTACAATTTAAATAGGGAGGATATATGATGGGGAAGAAAATAAATATTGCCCCTATGAACAATACTATGGGGCAAGGAGATATTCAAAGTCCTACATTTATTTTAAGAATGTAGTTTTATGAGCATTTTTCTGTTTCTATTTCTATTCTTAATTTGATGGAATAAAGAATAAGTACCTAAGATTGCAAAAGATCTTCTGTAACAATCCCATCTGTTGTTATTTTAAGCCACTGCATCACACAATCTCAGTCATAAACTCAAAGTCAGTTTTCAGTTAGGCTTTCAGTGCTCCTAACTGGAAGATTTCCCAGATAGTCACCTAAATGGCCAAATATTTTCTTCTATTAACCAGGTTAAATACATTCCTGGAAAACTTGTTCTTATACCAGAATTGGCCTTTAGCTTAGGCAAAACTTCTCCCTAAATATATTTCTAGAGATGTGATCAACTAGTTGATGTCTTTTGTCCTTGTTCCACTTTGAATTTATTGCTCCTGAAAAGATAGTATTACAAATTCAAACTTCAGAAAACATCATGTAATGTAATCAGTATTTTTATCTGTGAGTATTAATTTCTTCCAGGTTTAAATTTGCCCTCTTCATAACTGTATCATATTGACAATTCATAGTTGTATTGTGATCAAATAATATGCCCACATATTTCTCTTCCTCCTCACTTCTTTTCAGAAGATGAGTTTTCAGTTTATCTATCTGAGAAATTATTACTAGTCTGTAAAAGCAAGAGACTTTCAGTTTTATTTTATTTTATTTTATTTTAATTTTAATTAAAACATGTTTATTCTACCTATTCTACTTCTATTTATTCTACTTCTTTTATCTGTTTTCAAGGTCAGCCCATTCTTTAAATCCACTTTCTGTCTTGGTCTTTTGTACTGGTAATGTATTCTTTCTGTAAGGTCATTAATGGAATTTTATACTGAATCATTTTCTAAACAGTCCTTGAGGAAAACCATCTTTCTCTTTGTTCTAGATCTCAAGTTTTGTGATTAGACACCAAGAAAGAAATATAATATATACCAGTAAGTAAGTTATGCAAGTAGTCCTTTGATTTTCCTTTGGCAGGTTACACATCTTTCAAACTTCTTTAACACATCTTTAAAATTCCTTCCTCGTATTTCAGGTTAATCCTCTTTTCAGTGAACTCCTGCATATCATTGGTTTTGCTTTCTTTTAGAAATTTTGGACAATTTTGGAAAATAGTTATATAAGATGACTAAACTTTCAGTTGTTAGGGTAATACTGCATCAAAGGTTATGAACAAGGCAGAGGCAGTGTCTCATTTGTATTTTACTCTAATGTCAAAAAAGCTGAAAAATACATCACGTAGCATCATGTGGTTTATAAATGTATCTTCAAGCATGTCATTCTATAAACCGAGTTCCTAGTATATAAACATACTCAACAAACAAATATATGTCATGTTTACTATGTGTCCTAAACCCATCAATACCCCTCTTTAAGATTAAATTAAAAAATAAAACATCTCCCCTCCTAAAGCAATTTAACCAGGGGAGGATGTTACTTCCCTGAAAGATATATCTGAAAAGAAACAGATAATATTTCTATAGTTTTTTTTTTTTTTACTTTTTTTTTCTTTGTATTTCAGAACTCGATCATGCATTCAGCTCATAAAGCAGAATATTGTTGTTCTGTGGGTGGGAAATCAGGATTGCTTTTTCCTGTGTGATTTACTCTCATCATATCTGTAATTTAGTTTCTTAAATTCTACACATCAAAGGATGTTGTTTGCAGAGCTGTGGTATGTTGATAGGGTTTCTTTTCTGTTGGGAAAATGCCTCTTGACATCTTCCATTGGTGTTTTTCATGGACAGGGTTGTAATGTTTACTTGGACTAGCACACACACAAAGGAGCAAAAGATGAGAATTTGAAGAAATGGTAAAAAGGCTGGTCTCATAGTAGTTAAAAAGGTACACAAGGATTTAGAGTAAGGAATCCATGCCTCTAACGATGTAACTGATGCCCATTTGCTGACAGAAGAAACAATAGTGTAAAACAAGCTAGTAGGTAATGAAGAAGAAAAAACTGATAAAAATGGAGGAAAAATATCTAGATTATATAGGGTGATAAATGGACCAGTAACAGGGCTCCACAACTGGAGTGCACAGACTGGTCCCCATAAAAAACAGACTATATGAAATAATGAACAGGAAGTGTGTACGGGACACGGCTGTGGAGGATCCTCTTGTATACCTCCTGGGAAACCTGCATGCTTGATCACCTCCCTGAAATGCCTGTACACCAATGCACGCAGCATGGGGAACAAACAGGAAGAACTAGAGATCTGTGTGCGGTCGCAGGGCCATGATCTCATTGCCATTACAGAGACATGGTGGGATAGCTCACATGACTGGAGTGCCGTCAGGGATGTCTATGTGCTTTTTAGAAAAGACAGGCCAGG
>NW_020448431.1:191083-293204 GCF_003343035.1 Apteryx rowi | reverse complement strand
AGGGTCCTGCACCTGGGGAGGAATAACCCCAAGCACCAGGACAGGTTGGGGGTTGACCTGCTGGAAAGCAGCTCTGCGGAGAAGGACCTGGGAGTGCTGGTGGACACCAAGTTAAGCACGAGGCAGCAATGTGCCCTTGTGGCCAAGAAGGCCAATGGTATCCTGGGGTGCATCAGGAAGAGTGTTGCCAGCAGATCAAGGGAGGTGATCCTTCCCCTCTACTCAGCCCTGGTGAGGCCACATCTGGAGTACTGCGTCCAGTTCTGGGCTCCCCAGTACAAGAGGGTTGTGGCACTACTGGAGCAAGTCCAGCGAAGGGCTACAAAGATGATTAGGGGACTGGAGCATCTCCCTTATGAGGAGAGGCTGAGAGAGCTGGGCCTGTTTAGCCTGGAGAAGAGAAGACTGAGGGGAGATCTTATCAATGTGTACAAATATCTGAAGGGAGGGTGTTGAGAGGATGGAGCCAGACTCTTTTCAGTGGTGCCCAGTGACAGGACACGAGGCAACGGGCACAAACTGAAACACAGACAATTCCATCTGAACATGAGGAAATACTTCTTCACTGTGAGGTTGACAGAGCACTGGAACAGGTTGCCCAGAGAGGTTGTGGAGTCTCCTTCTCTGGAGATATTCAAAACCCACCTGGACGCAACCTGTGCAATGTGCTGTAGGTGACCCTGCTTGATCAGGGGTGTTGGACTAGATGATCTCCAGCGGTCCCTTCCAACCTCAACCATTCTGTGATTCTGTGAACTCTGAAGCCTTTGCTAGCTTTCTGTGAAATCAGAAAATAAGAAAATCTGTAGCAATATAGTGCTATTTATAAAATTATTCTATATTTTGGTAAGAACAAGTTACTTACAAGGAAAATAGTTTTTTTAATTAAATTCATTTTACTCCAATAAATTTTATTATCCTCCTTGAGGGTTTGGTTGGGTGCTTTTTTGGCAGGGAAGGAGCAGAACTGGCATGATGTGAATATCATTTTAGAGTAGGGAATGAAGCAATGAAGAAAAATGATGCTTGGATAGTCTGCCAAGCAAAACAAATCCTCCTTCAGTATAAGAGCCATCAGTTCCCCAGTTATACGTGTTCCAAACAAATCCATCCATTCCCCCAACAAAAGAACTGTTCCTGTAGATGGGCCTATCCATTGGTTTTCCTGAGAAAGGCTGTTCAAAATTTCTGTCCTTTTCTCCACTGAGCCACTTCCACAGATAAATTCTGCTAGCACAGTTCTTCAAAAACAGAGCCAGATAATACTTACCTGATCATTTACCAGCTAAACAAGCAAGATCCAGGCAGGCCAGTATAAATCCAGATAAAGGATGCCTGACCAATCCTATTTGCAGAGTTAATAAAGAGAATGTGTTTTTTTAATAGCAATGGTGATACCATACCACAGGATAGAGAATGGAGATGAATCCTTCATTGTGTGTTCATTCCAGGTACAGGATGTATATGGGCCTTACAGATGGAATGTGTCTTAATCACTTCAGTAATGTATATCAGTGTGAGAGAGGATGTCCTAGACCAGTATCACTTGCTCAGCAGAACTCTTGAAAGACTATATCAAAGGAGCAACTGCAAATATGTCACTGGTACTTACTAGGAGAGTATGCATCCATTATAAGGCAATTATATTTAAACTACATGAGTCTTGAAAGGCAATAAGAGCAATAACATTGAATTAAACATTATGTGAATAAGTAGGGCTTCTTCTCTATACCAAGAAATTATGATGGCAGCTATAGGTATAGTCTTCTCAGTTTATATTATGCCTTGTCTTAATACTTCATCCATAAAATGCCAGGCTGATCTTCAGTATTCCCTGTTTCCAGGATTGTGTCAGGACTCCTACTCTGTGTCCAGTTTGCTATTTAACCATCTGTTTAAATAATGATTTTCCTTCCAGCTATGCCAGCAACCAACAGGTAGAAACACTTGTAAGAGTAAACACTGATTTGCATAGTTCTGCTCATCAAGGCTATCCAGAGCTTCCATTATTAGAGCCAACTCAGAACTTAATCCTGATTTAAATACCAAATTGCTCTTCATGTTTTTATGGCAGAGCTCCAGCTGGGATTCCTTCCTTTTCCTACTGCAAAAGAACAAATCCAAAAGTCACTGTTTATCTTAGGAGGATTCTGTACAGCTGCAGAGATCAGCTCAGAAAGAACCCTAAAGCAAAATTACTTTTGAAAGCTGACTGTAATCATTCCCCCCGCCCTGCTGCCTATGATATTACCATGTATTTATCTTCCTAAAAATTCTCTGTGAGAAGGCTCTAGGCTAGTACAGACACTTACAGTGGGGCTCTCTTCCAGCTGTACAGAAATCAAACTGAGGAAAAAAAAAAAGTAAAGAAAAAAATGAGCAGCTTTTCATAACACAGTGTGTTTCACAATAGTTTTAGGGTCTGATTTTCAGGAAATGTTTAAGGATGCCTTTTGAAAAGTAGGCCACTTACAGATGTCTCAGATTGGCCAGGTTAGTCACTTCTAAATGATTGAAATTTTCTTTAACTGGAAGCCAGGCTGCCTGCATTCTCTAAACAAGGCCATGTTGCCTGATGATACACTTTGGAAGGGGTTTTTTTGCTTTGCTTTTGTTTTTTAATGTCTTCTCTTTCTTGACCTTATACTAGCCATATAACTCACAGTCTGACCAAGGAGAGAAAGTCCCTGTTTGTTTGTTTCAAATATGTAAAATCTTTCTGTATGTATCTATGCACCTTTAAAACCACAGGGCACAGTACCCTACGTTCAGACATTCAATACTTACAGCTCTTTGTCTGGTACTTTACATCTTCAGGCAAATGCACATCTTGTTTTATGGACTCTGTCAACTCCAGTTTATTTCATAGCACTTTTGTCTGTCACGGATTGCTTGCAAACAGACTGCCTTAGGATGTATGCTCATGTCACATATGTTTAAATATCATAATTGTTCTTCCTGCTGTAGTAAAACTTGCTGGGGGTAGTCATAAGTGACCAAGAAATTATCTCTTTTCTTTTACTTACTGTCAAATACTCTTTGTTTGCAATGCAAGATAAAATGCCTGCTTGCTACTTAACCAAATATGTTACTAAGTAGCGTAAAAGCAACCTGACAATGCTCATAGTATTTATCTGCCACATATATCATAGGAAAAAATACGATTTTTTTCCCTTTCCATATGTTCTAGAATAAGAGCTCATTGTGCTTTTTATATGAAGAACAAGGTTACCAAGGCTGTTCATTTGTTATATATTTTCATTCATCACAAACCAGCCTCTTTCATATTTTGCAATAGTCGTTCTAAGAATAAAAGAAGGGATCAATGGCTGGCTTGTGCTACCACATTCCAAATCTTTGGCAAAATTTAGGACTTAGTGGACAGCATTTTGGGAACCCTTGGAGACAGAAACTACTTAATAGACTCAGATTGTTATGAGTAAATATTGTTTGCAACATTTCATTAATTGCCAAAGTCTGTATGTGCTAACTACAACTTAAATTATTCAAATCAATTTAAATAAGAAGAAATCAAATAATAAAACTCTGTTTTACCTTTTTATTTTCTCTCATTGTAGTAATTGCCTTACACAATTCTTGTAATTACTGGGGGAGGTTGGTTGTTTTTTGCTTCTGTTTTCTGTTTAAAGGAAATTAGATTAAGCTCTTCTCTTTCTCTTAGCCCTTATGGCTCCAGTTTGTGCTTTTTAGTTTGAAAAATGTAAGTTTGGGGCAGAGTTAATACAGATTTTAAAACACGTGATAGGTGCCAATAACCAGGAAAGTGGCAGGAAGAAGCTTCCTTTCAAGAAAATAAAAACTATGATCTGTTATTTGATTAGGAGCTTCATTTTCCTAATTAAATGTTAACTAAGTAGAGCAGAGGCACCTAAATATGGTGCAATGTCACCTGTACTGGTTATTGAGGGGGCTCCTGTAGTGAACTGTCCCCAGAACCACACACTTGCATTTTGTTTTGGAGAGCTCTCCCCAAAAAGAGAAGCTATGACCATATGGACATGTGGACAATCAGGAGATTAGGACCTGGGAGCAAGCTGGAAAGCTGAATTATTTCACAGTGCGGATGCTCTCTCAGTTTGGTTGGAAGCAGCACAGCAAATCACAGAAAAGTCAAAACGATCTTCTGTGAAATTGTATCATTAGCAAGAAACTTCTGTGTGTTAAGCTGGTGTTATTTCCTCAGATTTCCAGCTTCCATAGTTATGCCCAGAGACTTAGAGCTGTGGAGTGCAATTGTATTGTTGCACAGACGAAAGGGCTTATTTGTGTTCAATCATGTCAAATGTCCAGTAGTAAAATCATGCAAAGAGTATCTGTGCATGATACTTTTGAAGAAAATAATTTGTTGAAGAGCATTATATTGTTGTGAAAACATAGCACAAACTGGAAGAATTAACTGTGTATTTCACAGGTAAAATTGGACACACGCTTCCATGGAAATTAACCTAAATTTGTCAGATTTGTTTTTGTCACAGATACAGCTGAATGAGGAATATCCATAAGCATAGTGAACCAGGTCTGCAGCAGACATTTCTTGTTAGTAGGACATCATGAAAACTTAAAGAAAAGTCCCATAATCGTCCATGCTTATTTGGTCTCTTCCTGGAACTTCGTTTGCTTGACAGACATAAGGACTCTACCCAGTGACTCCTTTGTGCATTGCAACTGTTGAAGATGAGCTGTTTAATCCTACGTGTAAAACTTCTGCATAGAGAGGTAGATAAATTGGATTGCGCTCAACAGTAATGTTGTTTTCTACTTCTGCAGTAACTTATACCTCAGCACCTTAATGTGCATAATTATTAATGAAGTCACACAGCATCATTCCCACTGTAAGAACAGTTATTGTCCCTATTACAAATAGGTGAGGTGTGTCTCAGATAATTTTCTGTTCGAAGTTCATCACAAAATCAATTCATTATAAACATGTTGCAGTAAATAAACCTGGAGAAAACAAATATTATCTAATATCTCATAGTAAATGTTACAAATCATTAATGAAACTTAAGTCTCACTCCATTGTTCTGTGATGTCGATCTTCGTGCTTTATGTAGTATAAGGTATATACAGCTGACAATTATCCATGTTCTAAGAAAAACAACAGTATCAAAGAAATAAATCTTGAATTTCTCTATCAGTCTCTAGTAGCCTCGATACTAGACATGTATGAAAGAATCAAATGTAATTCACTTATTTGGCAAGCAGATCAGGAAAAAGACAGACAGACAGGTGATGTGGTCTGTATCCTAATGTTTATAACATCTCCTGTAACTGTTGAAAGAACCAAAGTAATCTCAGAGTATTTTGACATAAAAAAGTATGTGGCCCTTTTATTTCTCATCCCATCTCTTGCCCAAAGTCCATGTGGATGGGGAGAATGAACTCAAGAAGCATCGACGGTTCTGAACTATCTTTTAACACAAGGAAAACTAAAGAGTGAAATGTTTTATTGTCAGCTACTTGAACACTATAGGAGAGTATTAGCCCTGTTATGCTTACACATTTTCTCCATGTCTTTCTGAAGACAAAATAAATTAAAGATAATATAAAAATTAAACCATTATGAAATACAATTTTATTTTTTTTAAGTTTGTTGCAAAGTGTGTAATGACCACAACAGACTGAAAGGGGTAATTAAATTTGTAAAGCCATAAGGCACACATAGCTTCATGAAATTAAATGATGGTAAAGATTTAGGTAAGATTGCTGTTATAAACTCATTGCCTGGCATTTGTGTTGTCAGGTGGAGGTCAGTGCTAAGGTTCTGTTACTGATACTCAGAAAGATACTAACGAAAGTATGCATGCATATGGATTGTATTTGACAAGGAATTTCTGGAACTGCCTAGTCATCTACAGCCTATGTTCTTTTCTGCACAGGTGACTAACAGCTAAATGACATCAACAGTGTCAGCTACGGTCTCGTAAATTTTGAGAAGTTATGCTGGGTAGATGGCGGGGGGTTTTTTTGGTTTTGTTTTTTAGAAAAAAAACAAGCCCTTTTTATTTGTAAGCTAATAAATGCAATAAAATAAAAATTTCTCTTCAGAATTTCATGAAATATTAAAATTAAAAAAAGATTTGTTTCAAAAAGCATTTTTTTCTTTTTAGTGTTAATATTCATGGGTGTCATGTGAATATATATTATGCTAAGCTGCAATTGTCATTACTTCAGAATGAGGAACTTTCTCTAGAATAGAAATAATATTTTAGCCTTCTGTTTGTTCCATGTCACATTTTAAAGGGAAAAAAAAAGACGTTAATGTAAAAAAGTACTAGATTGATATATAGGAATAGAAGTATCACTGCATTTTTACTTTGATTATTTTGTACTCAATTTCATTCATTTTACTCAAATGTTTTCATCTTTTATTCAGTTATAGTGTACATAACAATGAATTAAAACTGAAATTAGATTTTTTTCCACATTAGCATGTGAAAGTATTATTTTTAAAGGTATATGAAATGTTATGATTTAAATTAAAACCATCCATAATGTAAAGCACAGGCTGCTCTTTGACAGAAAAAATCATGTATTAATAAATTTAAGATAAGCCATGCAAAACCAAATTATACATTTCAGACAAATAAAATTAAACATATATTAATGTAATTTAAAAGTACAAGTAAAGAGTATTTTTTTTCTGCATTGTCACAACCTATCTATTAAAAACAAAATACAACTATGCATGCATTTCTCTGCTAACCATTGTCATTATACAATGCAGTCAATATGAATATTCAAAGCTGTCGGGCACAGGTAAATCATTAAAAATATTTTTGCTCTTTGGAAAGGGAATAGGATATTACATATAGAATTTCATATATGTGTATGTATGTATATATATATATGCAGGTACTTGATGTAGTCTTTGGGAAAAAGTGATATGTTCTATGTACATTTTTCGTTTCGTACCTCCATGTGCAACTGCAAGGTCTTTTTATTAATAGATTCTTTTTTCCATTATTTTTTACAAATTTTATAGATAAGCATATGAAAAGACTTTAGTTGAAACAATTAAAATCATTGTTAGGAGTTCATGAATTTGAGGTGCTAAATTTACCTTCTAAGAAGCTAAATGAAAATAAGTCATAATAACTATCCTTTGATTTATGTTTTTGAGTCTGAAAGAGGGATAAGGAGGAAAATAATTTTGTTTTTCACTTTTTTTTTCTTTTTTTTAGTGGAAAGGGAGAATTAAGCAACTAAGACTGCTCATCATTCTGTTGAGATACAGACTCAAGCAACAATGAAGAATACCAGAATAACTAAATTCACATATAATTCCATATATGGATTTGTATAATTCATAATTATGAGAAACATCAGCAGACTAGATATATTCCCAAAAGTGCATGGTAGAAGTTTAGATTCGTCTAGCTCTAAGGAAACTTCCCCTTCCTTTTCTAAAATTATTTAATTGACAACTGTAATTTGTTACCTATTATTGAAGAGTATTCTCACAATATAGGTATTCCATACATCATCTAGATGAGGAAAGAATTAAAAAATAATAATTCTTTTCTGGCTCTAGACCTATATTAATTTTCTCTTCATTTTGTGAATAAGCAGCATAACATTCTTTGTGATTACAGCCTACATTACAAAGTCACTTAAGTTGGATCTTTAAAATTGTTGAAATTATTTATTGATGTTACACCGTACATGCTTTGTTTTATGATACTTACTTGTATGATAACCTTAATAGCATTTGATTAGCATTATATGCTGGGTGATATCAGAAGGGTTAATTTGTCAAACACACAATAAAGGAGAAGCTGAATGGATGTTCCCTGGGACTTATGAAATTGAGGTTTTGCACTGCCTAATTGTCAGGAAAAAAAAAGCAATTAGAGCTAATCTTTGTAAGGGGAGAAAAAATAATTAAAAGATGAGTCAGGACCTATAATATGATGTTACCTCAACTGATCATAGTCCCTTAATCCTGTTCACTCTCTTTGCTGACTGTAGGCCTGTGATCTTACAATAGTTATCATTTGGGACACAGCTGATCCAGATTTCTTCTGTCAGTGCCGCATAGGTGTGAAGAATCCTCTCTTATCTGTGTGGATAGAATTGTTTGTGTGAACAAATTGCTTAGGAGCCTTTCTTCAAGACAATCTTGCCAGCTGACAAGTCATTTAGGTGGAAAGAATGTTTAATCCTGCAAACCTGGAAAATTTGTTGGAAATGTATTTTCTCAGTCAAGTACTCCACTGATGATGTTCTATCTTTTATCTGTCTTCCCAATATCTTTGCTAATATGACAAAGTAGAACAGAAGTGACCGTATTTCTGATCACAGTTCCTCAATTACCTGTCTGGCCTCTGATGGCTTCCTTAATTGCCCTCAGAGCTTCTCTGGCTGTCATCTCTCTTGGTCCTCAAGTGGGTATGACTTCCAGATAGAGGCTTTTAATCTGCACACTTCCAAATTCATTGTTCTTGCCTCAGGAGATCTAAAAGTACCCAGTAGCCAGCCTGCTCTCCTAAGGAAAAACATTATTAATTAATCTGATTCTCATACAACACAGCTTTACAATGATAAGCATCTTCTGTGCCTGTACTGTGCACCAGAGCTCAGCTGTCTTGTGGTCTTCTCTCTGCCATGTGAAATCCTTAGTAGTTCTAAGGTATTTCATATCCTGTCCAGGGTCAGTCAGGGTTGGGTGGAGTGTAATCCTATTGGTTCTTGGATGAACTGTGAAGGCAGGACTTTTGATTTAGGTAACGTGAGCTTTTGCCCCTTTTCTTGGGAGAGGGGAGGGAATACAACATTAAAAAAATGTATAGTTTGACATTATTTCAGTGTTAGATGTTTTCATCTGATTGTCTCCAATTGACTTTGTTTCTGCACGAAAAAAAATCTGTTGTTGCAAGATTCCAATCACTAATATTATTTTAAAATATATAATGTTATAACTTAAAACATTAGTACAGCAGTCTGAATATTACAGGATTTCTTAATGTCTGTCACACCACTCCTCTTAAGTTTTCATTGAGAATTTATCTGAGAACAAAGAGGTCTGAATACAAAAGAATATGATACACGTGATGTAATGTGCTTTTTGGAAAGAGTTTTCCTTCAGTGCAACTCAGAAATAAAAATGTGAATGATATATTTTTAAATAAGGGGAATGACACTCATCTCCTTTAAAAAATGTCTTAAGATCTACTCATAAAAATTATTCTATAAGAGCTAAGTATTATTATTACCTACCTTGTTTGTCAAGGAGGTTCCTAGAAGTGCAAGGAAAGGAAATGTGAAGTCACTGCTATTTATGAAATTATGAAATATCACCTCTTAAGATTAAGAAAGACTATTTCTTCCTTTTCTTACTGTACTCATGAGTAATCCTGTACTTGGATTAATCTCTCTGTCTCCTAGTTTTTAAAACCTTTAAAAACATGGCTACTAAAAGTCTGAGGATTCTAGGTCATGCTCCCCATGGCACATACTTTAAACATTGAATAAGTCATCATCATGTCTGCAGACATTCCTTGGAGAAAAAAACAACAAAATCAGCAAAATATCATAGTCACAACATCTTAGAGCCCATGCCAGAAGTAGCAAGTGCTATAAATAAGTATACTCTGTGAGGCTTGCTCTTCAGTAACATTCAGCATTTCCCAGCTGGAATCTGAGCAGTCTGATCACTCTGTTTTCAGCCTTGTTAATTCTTTTTGCACAGAAGTTGAATTATTTCTAAAACTTCTTTCATGTCCTCACCTATTCCAGTTACCACATTTGCAAGGGAATTAGAAGAAAAGTAAGGTCTGTATACCAGAGTTATATATGTCATGTTTATTACAGTTATACATAAGTAATAAGCATTATTTATATATAAGTAATGCTTATTACTTATATATAACATATATAACTCTTATTAAACACATATATACTTATAAACATATATATAAACTTATAAATAACACTTATTAAAGTGGAGTGTTAAAATTCATTGAGCAAGGACATAATAAAAGAAGGAAATTTGCACCGCTTGGTGAGGGTAATCATACTGTTCTCTCTCCTTCCCCTGTGTTCTGGGAACATGTAATCTTTATTTAGCACGGTTGACTTTATGACCTTGCACAAAAATGAATTTTGTCAAACAAATGGTAAAAAAAGTCTGGCCTGAAAAGCCTACTGTGTGATTGACCTCAGCAAGCAGAGAACAAAACAAACAGCAACTCATGATGATACAGGTGGAAGGCTCTGTTGAAAAAGACATAAAGTAGTTCATTTGGTTTCATGTATCATATTTCTGATACACATCCATAGTCCAGAGGCAAGCGACTTCTCAAAACTGGAGTAGGCCTAGGATTAGATTTAGCAAATGGATTTAGGTAACTTGAGTCTCAGCTCTTCAATGCCTAAAAGTTAGCTGACTAAAGATCCTTTATGAAAAGAATGGGAGGCGTTTTGAATGTGATTTGCAGCACCTGTAAGCTGCTAAAAAAGCCTGTAAAAAACAACAGAGAAAGGGGTATCTCTCTTGTTATGTGCCTCTCTGAAAATGTAGTTGAATCTCAAGCACTGTTATTGACTTAGGCACATAGTTTACTATTTTAGTCTAAAGTAGTGGTTTGCATAATGGCCTAAATAGGTTGTTGTCGCTGCTTTTCATGCCTCTGGCAGTTTGTTGCTTTATGCAACTGCCTACCACATATATGCTCTGAAGCTGATCTCATAACCAGAATGAAAAGTATTCCCAGTCTTTCTCACTGAAGCAGGGTCATAACAAATCCAGGATTGCAAATTTCATGGAGAACAAAGGGGAGCAGAAAATAGCACTACTTACCAAGGCAGAAGGATGTGAATGTTATTTGCTTGATGTAAAATATATGAGGAACAAGTTGTGGCATTAAAAATTCTGACCAGATATAAGGAAAAAAAGTCACAATGATAGCTCTGCAACAGGCTGTCTGGAGAGCTTGTAGAATTGCTGCCCTTGCCAATATTCAAAATGCAACTAGACAATGCCCCGAGCAACCTGATCTAACTTCAAAGTTAGCTTTACTCTGAGAAAGGGGTCGGACTAGATGACTTCCAGGGGTCTCTCCCACCCTAAATTATTCTTTGACTCTGAATAGGCTCTCCAATAGAAGTTTTAAGTTCTGATATACCTGTTCTCTGGATCCTAAATGACTTAGTAGAAAATAGATGCCTGCTCAGCAATGGCAGCAACAGTGAGCATCTAAGGAACCTCTATGTGCTAGGCAGGGTTTTTTTAAGCTGCTATCCAGAACTGAGGAAGCTATATTATGGCTAAATGGCAGCTTAGGTAATATAAAAGTCTAAGTGTCCAGTCTAAGCACTTTTTCAGACTGGTCTTTATTGTCTGCATCCACTAAATAAACCAAAGGAACATGTCTCCATAGAGTGCATGGAGAAATTTTAGCAAAGTTTGCAATAGCCATGCCACTGAACAGGGACCCAACTAGCCAACAGTTAGCCAACTGGGAACAGAGAAGAAAAGACATATATACATACTCCGTCCTCATATATAAACAACTAATTCTGGGATGTTAAAGGGTGGCTATTTCAGTTGAGAGTCATTCTGCTCAGATAAAAGTAAATAAAGGTTTTAAAAAGAGGACTAAACACTCTTTTGAAACATAGCAAAGGAAGATACAGTAGGATAATTTCCAGGGTGTGCAAGATTTGCATCTAATGCCATTTCTGCTTGGAGGATTCAAATTCTTATTTCTTAGAAGATTCCTCTGACCTCTTAGCAATGAATTTATGATTCATTACACCAGGGAGAAAATATGACTGTAGCTTCATGGATACTCTTCATTTGTTGCAAGGACTGCTTCTGCCAGTAGACTCCCAGATGCTGTAGACATGTAACCTGTGAGACCCTCTGATATTGGAAAAAACTTCAGGGAACACAAATTTTAGAGAAGGTAACTGTGGAAAAGCAAATTTTCACCTTAGCTATAGTATTTCACTTAGTACTGTTCCCCATGGGTCTGAAAAAACTGGGGATCACTGATTTATTCATACAAGATATATTAATTAGATAAAAGGAAGAGGACATTCCTGTATTAAGCAAAAAGAAGTTTTAGCATGATTTAGTCCACTATTAGAAAGAAATAGAAAATATGTTAAGAATTATCTTTGCAAAGCAGCAAGATGACATGCATATCTCAGGAGGTTGTTAAATAACATCTGCTAGAAATAAACATTTTGAAATCAGCTAGCCTGGATGTCTTCAGGTCATGTGTCCTAAAATAAGCAGCTTAGGACATCGCTAGCATGCATCTTTATGTGAAGCAACACACAACAAAACACAGGAGAAGCAATAGAGATATCATTTCTAGGGTATTTTAGTTATTACATCCAGCTGAATTTCAAATATGTCTGGGAACTATAGGTCTGATCCAAAGCTTATTGATTTTAATGTGAGATTTTCCATCAGCTTCAATGTTCTCTGTATCACACTGCAGTCACTCAAGAGGCTACTAAAAAAATCTGATAGATTAAAAATCCAGCAGCTGTTTATAAATTTATGCCTGCCAAATCCGTATTCTGATCTGACTGATATCTGGTACAGACCAAAATCCTTTGGGAAGTATATGGAATAAGTAAGAATTGAGAGAACTCGTTTTGAAATCATCTTATCTTAGACCCGCAAGCTATATATATATTTATTTTTCATTCCCTTTTCCTTCTGATTCTAAAACATGTGTGGTTTTAACTCTGGAAGAACATTTACAGCTTTTTAAAAAAGATCAGTGTTAGAATCAGCTTTTGATGTTAGCTAATATTAGTCAGTATTAACTCTTTCTCAGACTTTTCAAAGTCTGCTAATCATCTGGAAAAGTCAGTAAAAGCACTAATAACAATACCATGACAAGCATCAGTCTTCACACAGATATGCTAGTCTTAGCTTTCATCTAGGTATTTACAACCAGGATCATCTTCTATTATTAATATTATACTTCCTCAGCTGCATTCATTAGCTTGAAAGGAAGACCTGAACAATGTATATTAAATTCATATTAAAAAAAAAAATGGTGCTAGAGGATTTGTATATACTACATCTACAGGTTAGTTAGTTCCCTAAGCTCAGCATGCTCCACATTTCTCTGCCAGACCAGGCAAGTTGAGCAGGATGGGAGGTGCCTGTCTTAATAAAGCAAGTGATGGAGTAAAACCATAAGGGATAGGGAATACATTGGCTGTCCCTCCACACCTCTTTTGCGTACACAGTTTGCATATAGGACATATAAAGCCTTAGAGACAAGTAGGTAGCTAGAGGTCTGGCTCTACCGCAGTAAACCTGTCATTCTTGATAAATGCTAGTTAAGATTAATATTGTTTCATCTTGCAAACAGAGGCAGAATTCTGTATAGTGGCATATCTGACTACAATTCACTGTGCTTTCTTTTGTGAAGTAGGAGTATCAAATGAACTAGAGAAAACACCTGTAAAAAGAATTTTTATTATTATTATTGCATAACCCCAGCTGCATGTTTTTATCTCCTTGACATCTTGCAAATACCAGTCTGCAGCTCCAGTGCTAGACACTTTTAGATTTTTCACAAGACTGCAGCAAAGAAAAGCTAATGACTAAGAGTTACTTAGTACAAAATACCTATGGATTGGGAATTTCTCCTTGTTTATCAAGACTGAAAAAAACTGGTTTAACCCTGCAAGCTGAATCACTTACTATGAATGAAAACATCTGATGTTTTGATTACAAACATAATATACATCTTTATGTCAAGTTAATACATATTCACAGCAAAACGTGTGCCTGCAGCCATTTGTTAAGCGTCGCCCAAATCATCAGGGTCTGTAGAGAACCTTTTCCAAAGACATGCTTTGAAATAAAAGTTTAAAATTAAAATATCTCTTTACTTTTCACATTTTCATTCTTTGAAACTTGAAATTCAAGGACACCATTTTATTCCCTAATACTAAATTGCTGTTAACTCACATATTTTGTTCTGCAGATTTGGAAATTAATAGTATAGCATAATTATCTTCTAGTTAAACTATGAAAATGGTAACACTCATGCAAACTAAAATATGCATCAGGAGAAAATTTGGTCAAGCAGAGTATTTCACTTGTAAAGTGAACTCATTTTTCCTTTAGAAAACTGTACTCTGTTCATAACATTTCAGTTTCTAATAATTTAAATGATTTTCCATTCTTCTTTGCAGTTTTCCAGCCTAACCTATCATTTTTCTTAGTTCTTTCCCTGATATACAGACATCTTATATCTCTCCATTCCTCAAAACACTTTACTGCAACAGCCTTTTGATGCGTCTCTTTCTATCAAACACTACTACATCTACTAATGTTGTTTACTATTATATTCAGATATACTGTTATATCCAGACTTGCAGGGTTTTTTGTTTGTTTTTTTTCTTGTTTTTTTAACCTGGTGTGCCTTCACTCCAATCAAGCTGCTTCCAGTGAGTTTCTTCCAGTTAGATTTCTGATCCTCTCCTCTTCATTCCCTTTGAATTTACTTCTGAACTGCTTTTTCTACAGTTTGGCATCCTGTTTTATGTTAGCTTTTAAAAGTATACCTTCAAGTCCAAACTGTGTACATGTTTTCATGAATTGTAGTAGGGGAAAATATATATAAATTCTTTTAACAAGTTTATAGGGTTTTTTTGTTTTTGTTTTTAATAAGCTGTAGCAAGTGTTTTTCAAAGTAGGAACTTAATATTTGAAAGGAGACATTTCTTCAAGTTGGGTCTCCTCAGGAAAATCTTCCTAATTATGAATGGGAAAGTCAAACTTCATCCGTTTCAGCCAATTTTTGTTAGAACATCACAAATAGGTTGACCCATGAGGCCATGCAGACTAGACAGACTCCAATGTAGAAATGAGCAGCACCTTTTGTTAATTTGCTACACAAAATGGAAGCCTTGCACAAAAAATGCCAGCAGGCAATTTGGGTCCTCTGTGGTCTGACAGTATGGGAACTGGATTTCACCGATACCTGAGCTGGACAGAGGCAGGAGGTGAAGTGAGAAGACTGGCAGAGTTGTGGGTCTAGGGGAAATGGAGAACAAAGCACGGGAAGCACACACACCCTGAACAACCAGACCCAGAAAAGAGGACAGTGAGCCAAAAGGAATACTGGTGCTGACTGACTGAAGAGCTGCTAAAATTGAATGAACAAAAAAACATAAAAAATAAGTTTTATCACTCTTTCTGCAGTCAGCTCTATTTTTATGTTAATCTCTCCGTCTCTGCTCACCATATGTGGAGTTGGGAAAATAATTGACAATGATGTATAATTACACTGATTATGTTTATGAATTAAAATAATGAATAATAAGTCCTTTAACAATGAACATTGACTTCAAATATGCACTTGGTACTGTGAGAATTTACAAAATTATGGGGAAAATTCTTGAATTCACATGCTTTAGCTTACATGCTCACAGCTTTTGAGTGTGCCAGGAACTCAGAAGCAGAAGAGAGGTGATGGGGGTCTGACTTTTTGAAGGTCCGCCTATTGCTGTAGCTTTCATCCTTCGGCAGCTTTTGATCTGGTGACAGATCTCTGCAGCAACAGAAATTACCTACCTGGTGAGTTCTAGAATAGCATAATAGAGAATTGTGTACAACCTGTTGAACAGCACAATGAAGAGCAGAGGCTCTCAAAACGGTTCAGGTGGCATACTGGATACTAAATAGAACATAGGCACTCAGTTTAATCCCATGAGAGATTAGGTGATGTGTATCTTGGATGAATCGATGTAGGAATAGTGACTATGTGGGAAAAACAAAAAGGCCAATGTTCAGCTGTTGCTTAAAGTTTTGATATCCAAGGCAAAAATACTGAAGGATTGAAGACAGTATGTAAAAGTGATGATATAATGACTCAAAAAATGGAAAAATGCCTTATTACAACCTTCATTAATTTATTAGATCAAGTTACAATATAAACCTCCACTCAGAGAAGAGAATTCATGGTGCAAAATGGATCTTTAGTGTAGCAAAGAAAGGGATAATGAGATCTAAAAGCTGAGAGCTGTAGCCAGACAATTTGAGTTTAGAAATTTGTCTCAGTTTGAGGGTGATTTAATATGGAAACAATACTGAAATACCAAAAAAAAAAAAAAAAAAGCCATTAAAAGTAGTGGACTGAGGTCTCTATTCCTTTATGGCATCACATAAAGATGGAATACTTTCTGGAACTTGAGTCTTTCTCTAACACATTTATTGGTGTCAATGCAGGAATGATTAAGTAAAATGCTATAAGCTGTGATATTCAGAAAGACAGATTAGATTATACATTGGCCTTTTATACTCTGAAAATCAATGCATAAGTGAACTCATGTGAATTTCACTTGAATGTATGGTTTGTATGATACTTTTCATAAAATGATGTTCTGTAATAGCAATGATTTTTAGCACATGAGGCTTTTCTATTTTCCCTTTCTATTGGAATGTGGTTCAAGAATTTGTTCTAATTAGAAATATTTATTTTATGTTTGAAAACACAGTTTTCATGTTTTCAGAAGGAAATTTTTTGAATATTCATTTTTGTTTAAAAGTTGCTTTAATTCAAACAAAATATTTTTGTTGCAAGTTTTGGCACCATGGAACAAAAAATCCTGATTTTGCTTGACTATACTTCCAAATCATCATTTTTGCTTTTTATAGTATTGTTATGTATGCATATTTCATGTATACTCTTTGTAAACTAATCTTTTGCCTCACATTAAAAATCAGTACCTTTACATGAAATGAGAGATGTTGCATATATGGTTTTACCTGAGTTTGTTGGTCATAACGGTCATATAGAAAATACATTCATATAGAAAATGGCATACTGCTTGACTTTGCTAATTGTTCTAAACTGATGCACAGACTGTAAGGTCAGCAGATGAAGCTAGGTCTGTTTATTGGATATCTGCTATATCTTCTTGCATTATATTTTGTTCTATAGTATGTGTATTGCACCCCTGAACATATGTTTGAGTAAAGCTACCTTCAGAAAAGCATCTCGTACTGTTTCAAGATACCAAACTACAAGTATTTCATCTCTTCTAGTGGCTGTTAATTACAGAAGTTAATCAATCTTCTTTAAAAATATATATATATTCTCTGGACTTCATTTCTATTTGAGTTTTTTTGTTGACTCCCAGATGTTACTTTTTTTTGTACCTTTTTCTGTTGCTTTCTACAGAAATCTTATTTCTAATAAAATGTACAGATTTAACTGTTGCAATATCTTCTTTGAGGGCTTTTTTTCTGATTATTGAATTATTTGATAGAATTTTTCAATTTCCTTCAAAAATGTGCACACTGGAGTCAACAGTGTTGTAATGAAGATAAAATCTTATTCATACCCTTACTCACTACTGTTCTATTAATTCCTCCAGAGATTACATTAGCCTACTTTGCTACAATGTTGCACAGGATGTTGCATTTCCATAAAACCCCTGGAGTCTTTTAGAGTCTTTGCTTTCCAGGATGCAATTTCCTGGTCTCTAGTTATAACTATAATTTTTTAATCTTAAAAGATTTTTTTTTTTTGCTTTCTATTCTTCAAATGAGGCCAGTTCATGCTTCAGTCTGGATCCTTCTGTATGGCTACTCTCTTCTCATCGCTAATTATCATTCTGCCAATCCTTGTGTCATCCACAAATATAATCGATAGTGACTTGATACTTACTTCCAGAACACTCAAGAAAATGTTCAGTAGTGTTGGTCCTAATAGTAATCAGTTTGGACTCCCCCTAGGAAAACTGCAGTTCAGTCATGATTCCCCACAGACAACTGTGTTTTGAGATATGCCAATCCAGTAATTCTTAATCCATGCAATGTCTCCCAGTTTTCATAAAATCACAGAATCATTGAGGTCGAGGTTGGAAGTACCTCTGGAGATCATCTAGTCCAACCCCCACCCCCACCCCCCAACCAAAGCAGGGTCAGCTGGAGCAGGTTGCCCAGGACCATGTCCAGTCGGGTTTTGAATATCTCTGAGGATGGAGGCTCCACAGCCTCTCTGGGCAACCTGTTCCAGTGCTCTGTTACCCTCACAGTAAAGAAGCTTTTCCTTATGCTCAGAGTTTCCTGTGTTTCAATTTGTGCCCATTGTCTCTTGTCCTGTCAGTGGGCACCACTGGGAAGAGTCTGGTTCAATTATTCTTTACACACTCCCATCAGATATTTAAACACATTGATAAGATCCTTCTCCAAGCTGAACAGTCCTGGCTCTCTCAGCCTTTTCTCATATGGCAGATGCTCCAGTCATCTTTGAGCATCATCTCTGAGCATCATCTTACTCATCTTTGTGCCCCAGTTTTGTTTAAAAGTACTGCTTTTGGTATATTTCAAGCCTGAAGCAGGCCTAGAGTGTATGTAAGATAAGAACTTCAGTCTTGGGCAAGAGGAATTATGGGGAAGAAAAACAAAAACAAAAACAAAAAAAAAAAAACACCAGTAGTAGTAACAGAAGCTGAAAGAGGTTCTAGAAGAGTATTTCTAAATTGAAGACAAACATTATAGAAAACTATATCTTAAAGGACCACTAAAATACAGTAATTGGGTCTGAGAAAATGAAAGACATTACTATAGAAGAAATTTTCCCCTTTAAAAGAACAAAACAGTCTTCTAATTGTGATAGCCCACACATGGCTGTGAGCAGCACAAATGTAGATGTGATAGCAAGATCTGATGACACTTTGTTGGCAGCAAATATCACTAATAAAGATGTTGCTGTATGGTTGGGCTAAACCTGCACTAATTACTCAAATTTCTGCGTTTGAAAGTTTTTCAGACAGAAATAATAGAAACAGATTTTCTCAGCAACATAAAATGAATTCTATTTATTTGCTTTCATGAACAAATGCTCTTATGTCATTATTTCTATTTAACACAAAGAATGGCTGACAAAATTTCATCTTTGGAAATAGGAAACAAGTATTCATTTGTATAGCTAAGTATGATATTTATAAAATTCACTACAGTTTAGGTTAAAGTCTCAGAATATGAAGATGCCCAAGTAATCTATGGGTTTATATAAGTTTGTAGCTGATTTGAGAAGATAAATTTTTATTTCTACTCTCTTAGACTGTGATACTGTCAAAGCTAAGATGAGGCTTTTCTCATTAGTGTTTTGATGAATAGCAGCTAAGAAAAATGCAATATGCTTCTGAAGTTGTTGTTAATTAGAGGATCTTGTGGTCTTCAATACCCAAACCAAAACTCCTGCAGTGTTTACATATGCTGTGTGTATTTCAAATCAGAGGTGATATTAAGTCATGGTATAATGAAGAGTCTACTTGTAGAGTTAGTCTTTCACTCAAATTATAGGTTCAGTGATTGTACATTGTCTGCAGTTTTATTTGGAAATGATGAGTTAATAATCTAGAAAATAAAACAATTCTCTCTCAGTGTTCAGGTATTAGGCAATCCTGTGCAACACACTCTGTTATTGTATGTGATCCAGAGTCAAAGACTTGCATCTCCAGAGCAACTGGATGCCCTTTGCTCAGTCTATGAACTTAGGAACTTCAGGTGTGCTGAGATTTCAGGAGACAAAAACACAAGGAAACAGATTGGAATTGTGTGTTTGAAGATAATAATTAGACATCAGTGGTGGAAAGAGGCTTTATATGCTTTCAGATGAAAGCAGTTCCTATTCCTTTCTTTTGAAAATTAATTATTGTCTTTAATATAATGCTTTGCAAAGCGCTAATTCCATCTGAATTAGCAAATTGTTGTCATTAGGCTTAAGAACTAACCATTGCATGTGTTGTTTTAATAAGAATATCAAAGACACAAATTTGTTGAAGTGAACATAAGACACTTAATTACCTACACTAAGAAAACACTACTTTATCATTGTTAATTATTTTCCTAATTAGCATATAGAATAATTATTCTATATGACTATAATATTAATATATTCTATAAGAATAATATCAATATATTGCAGTAGTACAATACACATTGCTAGAAATAAGATTTCTTTTTTCATTGTCTTCATTTTTATCACAAAGGTGGTTCATTCCATAGTTATAAAAATTGACTTTCATCATATCTGATACGGAAATTTCAGTGTATTATACAGCAATTAATAGGTAATAAAATATAATATTCAAATATTATATAAAGTAAATATTGGTTAAAACAGACATCAAAATATTTTCTTATACATGACTTTTGAAATCTTATATTGAATGTGAAACTATTCATATATAATCTGAGTTTTGTTTGAAGTAACATATTTATTTGGATTTTGGTATTTGAAATAAAGCAAGTTAGGGAATACTATAGAAAAGCTAACAAAAAAAAAGTCTCTGTGATCCATTTCACTGTGTATTTTAATGCTTAAACATACAGTTCCTATTTCAGCCCATCATCATGTATCAAGGAAATTTGATAATTAAGGATCTCCAAATAATATTTATAAACATATGAAAACATAAATACATATGCAGTCATGATGCATATTAATAGTTTCAAATGAATAGTCATAATTATTCATTTAAAAGAGCTTCCRTTTGATTATTTTGTATATCCTCAACAATATATCTTGAAGCAGTAAGAGCCTATCCATTCACATCATAGATATCATCACATAAAATGAAAGTTTTGAATTTATTGATTTAAAAAACAAAGCAATCTGTTCATCAGCCTTTCATGTGTTAATTATTCTAATTAAATTAACCTTGAATATTAAGTTCCTTATTTGCTCAAATTTGCTATTATGTCATTAGTGTCCACTAAATGTCATTGAATAATTCTTGGCATTTCATGTTTAGTATCAATAATCATTCAGTACTGAAATCAGGATATAGAATTGGAATCGGTAATTGTGTATCATCTGGAAAATGAATGGTCTTAGATTCAAGTTGTCATGGATTAAAAAATATTTAACATTATTGTTTCCACACTCTTTCTAGTAACCTTGTTAACAAGATCATGATGAACACCAGCGCAGTTGGAGTGAATTAATTGCATCCAAAAACTGAGTGAATATATCTGTATTTTATCATCAGCTAAGGTTTATATAGGAAATCATTCATGCTATAATGTATGCTCTGAAACATCCTGAATTGTCTTACTGTGGTGCACATAGTGCACTCTGCAGCTGAATCACTCATCAGACAGTTGATCTATAGAGTACTCTGCAACTGTATAGCACTGTGTAGCTAAACCGTAAAGGACAACACTTTGAGGCATCTGCAAGAAAAAAATGTTGCGCCATTTGTACTGCTATAATGGAGGAGGAGGAAACTGAACATAAAATGGCTTTCTTATTATTGTAGTGATACCTATTTTTTTCAATTTTGGAAACTTCTACATTTTTGATCTCAAGATTTATTTCTAGTTAAACATTTTTAATGGGTTATTCTTTCTTAACAAGATTTACTCTATAGACCTAGGAGGCTTTGAGGGTCAATCTGTGAATCATAAAATGCACAAGACACTGCAAGATGATAGAACTCAGTTAGCAAGTACTAATTTTTTCTGATTGTAGTTCATTCTGTCTAACAAAGTGTAGGTACTGTGCAGAAAGCAAGGACTGAATGTTTTCTTGTGACAAGGTGAACTTGGATTAAATGTACAGTTTAGAGTGGGTACAGTATGAGTTAGGAATGTGGTCCAGGAATATACTGACAGAGCAAAGACAGTGTAACAGATTGCCTCAACACAGCAAACGTCTGGAGAAAACAGGCTGATCAAGTGCCAAGATAAATTGGCTGGACATATCCAAATGAAGCCTTCTAGCATTATAATGACTCAAATCACTATTCTGAAAGGACTTAAATTGTGAAATGCCAGTATACATAGACTAATGCTCATGTATTGGATTGTCAGTATAAAGAGGACAAATATCTTCGGGGAGGATTTTCCTTTTTCTGCAACATAGACAAAAACATTCATGCTGCAAATATTCAAATGCAATGCCAACTACTGCATCATACCTCCTTAGATATTAGAAATCCTCCTTAATCCTTAGAAAAGAAGGATTAACTATATCAATGAAAAAAAGATATCATCTACTGAATGTCAGTCACCCTGGAAGAAAGCAAACTTCCCTGATAATGCACTTTAAATTTGATTACTTATAAAATATGATTTTTGTGCATTGCTCTTGCATTTTATTGTGATATACATAGTAAATATGGTGTTCTCCAAACACAAGTTCATCACGTGGAACAAAACAAATACTTTTCCTGTGCAGGAATTGACAAGACTTAGAATATCCATCTCTTCTAGTTATAAAATTGTATTCAAACTTTTGTAATGAGAGAGTCTAGCATCTGCTTTCTTATCATATCAGTCTGGTGTTCTGGTCCACAAAGATGCTCTCATTCTTTTCTCTGCAGTCCCATGTCTGTGCTTGAATTGGTTCAGGTTCATTATTTTCTGTATTTGCTCATCTGCTGGATATTTTGGCCAGAATCCTTACACAAGAACCACCTTCATATCCTGTGGAAGGAAGATAAACCAGATTTTTGCTTTCATGACAAACTATAAGTCAAGGAATGAGGGGGGCAAAAATATACACGACAATAATAAATGGCACTAACAAAAATAGAATCAACTTGGCTGGGTAAGCAGTAACACAAGTCCCCATGATGTATCTATTTTAGTAAGCAGGCAGTTAGGCCTGCCAAATATTAGCTTAGTGGCTTATTGTAAAGAGTATGGATTAGTGTCTGAATACAATTAGGAAGGTTTATTATACTAATGGAAACAGAGCTAAATAAGAGCATGGTAACTAGACAAAAAAATTAGGAAGTGTGATCTAGCCTGCCCAGCAACTATGATTCCTTTGTTAGTGGAGTTAAAAAATAAAATAAATACTCTTCCAGAAGATTAATGTAGTTTTGGAAAATCTTGTCTTATGGCATATTTAAAACATTACTTGTAAAACTAGCTACTTATGACTCTGTACACCAGTTGAAAAATTAGTGCTGAAACAGGATGGTAGATTTTGCTGTTAAAGAGAACTAAGCAATCAATCAGGCAAAAAGTCTGATACAAACTAGACTGAACAGATGAGTAGTGTGATAGTTGAGCTGAAATTTCTGTTGAGAAATTGGAAAGATGGCTGCAATAGCTTTTTATTTTTAATTTTTGATTATAAGATGTGCAGATAGAAAAGAAAATAATCAAGAGTAGTAATAATCTAATTCAGATACCAAAGCAAAACCACTTAGGACTGCTCACCTCTCAAGAAATAACTTTAAAAAGTTTTGCTAACCACTGCCTGAGGAAGCAGAATCTCAGAGAGTATTTGCAAAAAAATGTAAAGAAACACAGTCTTGTGCACTAGCCTCCTCGACTGTAGTAACAGGAACATGGTAGAAGTATCATGACCAATTACTCAGAGAATCTCGTACTGGAAAGTTACAAAGAAATGAATCACGTAGGCTACAAAGACCATGTTGCTGAACACTGAATTCATTTTGTGAACCATTTTGTTGAGCTCTCAAGTTCATTCTAACATCCGGAATCTGGTTTTACAATAATGCCTCACGCAGGCAACCATTCCAGAATATGACTATTAAAATAAATAATCAAGATTTTTTTTTAAAAAAAAAAGCATGACATGACCTTCCAGAACAAAAGTACAACCAGGGAATAATCCAGGATAGAACCTGTGGAGAAAAAAAAATACACATTTTTTTTCTGTATCATGTACTATGTGTGTATTTATACGTTGGGTTAGTTAAACAAAATGTATGTTACTTATCTTCTCTAGACTAAATGTAAAAAGATTTTAGTCTAGCATAATACAGTATTAGTAAGTACATAGAAAATAAAGTTCAACCTTTTCTAGAAGTGAGAAGAAATCTGTACTTTTCCATTAAAATTGTTAAAGAAAACTGCTTCCACTTATATCTATTTCAGATAGCACCTTGACAGCTGTTGAACAACATAGGTAAGAGTACCACAGCTAGAGGCATCACTTAAGCTGTGAGTCACTTCTCTGGTGCAGTTAGGAGAAAAAGGGGGTACCTAAAAAAAGAGTGGGAAATGGTTAGTGACTGATAATAATGCTATCTTTTGTCTCTGATGCCTACTGTCAGACTTGCATGTATTTGTAACTGACTTTGAATGGTTAGAGAGGTTGTACCTTCCTTTGAACAGTGCATGTAATTTTTTCTTCATCCATCTTCCCTAGGTGTCCTGTGCTCATAATATGATTCTAAAGTGCACACTAGTCATAAAACTGGAGAGTACTCTGAGTGTACCGAGTGTACTCAAGTACTGAGTGTATCTCAAGTTATCTTTTTACAACTCATTAAAGCATAGTGGGTTAGATGTTGTGTAAATAGTCACAGTTTTTTGAAATTCTCTTTCAGTAACAGCTTAAGCATAACCAAGTATAGTCATTATTATTACTATTATTATTATTATTTATTTTATAGAATACTTTCTTGCCAGAACAAACAGGATCTATACAAACCTAAACCATGAAAAAATCCAAACTTAAGGACTTCTTCCATATAAAAATTATTTGCTTTCAGTCCAACTCATGGTTAAATTGGGGGGTTCTTGCTTGGATGTATTGATCTCAACTGATATTAAGCATACAAAGATAGGATCTTTACATTATTTCTAATCCTAATCCAGTGAATGAGATGTCAGGAAAGATTGTGTGGGGATGTTATAAAATATTCTCACCTGGATAATTCTGTGGAAATGCAGGCTGCCATTTTTGCAGCAGTCAGTTGCAATACCTTGGTGGCCTCTGGAGAATGTGTTATAAGCATACGGAACAGCATCAGAGCACTTTTTTTTTTCTTTTTCTAGTTTTGAGGTAATCAGAGTCAGTGTATCTTTTTACTACTATATAGCATATAGAGTAATATTTGCAATGAATTTTATGGTTTTAAAATATTTCAGTTCATCAGAAACTGATATCACACAGAGATGTTTTTCACTGTTAAGCATTCATGTTGTAGGAAACAACATGACAACATGACATGACAACATGACTTCAGTGAAAACACTGAAGAGGAGAAAAAGTTAACAAACATCACAAATATCATATTTAATGAAGGACTAAAATCCATATTCTTTCCTTCTTCCTTAGTATATTTAAATGCATTACAAATAAAAATACTCTGATTTGCATTAATGAACATGGGATTTAATAAAGTATATATATTTCTTTTCTGATGACACCTACAACAAGACAAGCCTCATGTGAAGAAGTATTCTGCACCATGCCCTGGAAGTTTGCAAGTACAGGTAATTTTCTACTAAATTTTGAGAAAGGAAAGTTTTGAATCAGGCTATGAGAAAAAATACTCAGGGACAAATAAATTAAAGACAAGATGTTCAAGAGTGATGAGTAAAGAAAGTGCAGCCCTTCTCAGAAAAGCAGTCCCTTTTTAAGGTGTTCAGGAAGAACTTATACAGACTGAGATGCCCAAGAATCCTAGTTATTCTAATATGTTATTAATTATTCTAATATGTTATTCTAAGATGTTGGTCTAAGAATCTAAGTAGACATTTGGGGAAAGGCTGAAGCATAAAATTCACTTAATATGCATAACATTGTCTCAGAGCTGATCTATTACAGTAATTTCACACAATAGACTTGGGGTTTGTTGGGGCTTTTTTTAATAGATTTTAGGAAAAAAGCTAGAATAAATGCCTTATTTTTTGAATACGTACCGATAGTATGAAGACTGAAGCAAGTGCCTTGGTAAAGTGAGTCTGTTTGCATTTAGCTTTATTTTTAGTTTGCAATTATAAAACTAGATTGTCTTATGCAGGCCAATTATCATATTTGTAGCTAAAGGCATTTTATCAGATAGACAACATTAGCATGAAAAATAGGCCCCTTTGACTTCCACTAATAATATAAGTTAAATTAACCATGAAAATATCTATGCTTTACAGGAATTTAAAAAAAGCAAATCATATGAATTACTAAATTTATGCCTCATTGAGTGTTAGTTGTTTTCATCAATGTATCGGTTTTACTTTATTGTCCATGTCTACAGCATCCTTAGTATGTATGTCTCTCATTGCCAAATGTTAACATTATAATTTGTCAAGCATTCAGAATGAGCAATTTATGCCCTTTCTAAGACACTTTTAATTAAGTTATTATAATATTTGGTATAATAATAACAAGTATCAATATGGAATTGTTTTCAGCATAGATGAATTTTGCAAGCATTAAGATGACTTCAGCCTTTACACTCTCCAGGATCCACAGTTTCATAGGCAGAAACAACACAGCCAGCCAACCACATCTAGGCAGCATCTGGAATAGTGCTCATGACCTTCAACTCTTGAAACATAGACATCTCACCTAGTGAGATAAGAGAACAGCTTCACTAACTCAGCTAATAGAGTGCACTGATGTGCGTATGAGTTGGTCAGACGTTCTGTTCAACAGAGGATAAAAACAACTGTACACATTTGCATTGATTCATCAGAACAGTTGCTATTTTCAAGGCCAGTACATATGCAGATATTACTTCAAGTAGAGGCCATATCTGGTAACTGAGCTGTTATCAAAGGGAAGAGGGAGAATAAGTCAGTACTTACGAAACAGCAAAGTCAAAAAATGCGAAGACATTATGAAATAACTGTTCTTTAGTAAGACAAGGCTTAAAGATTTCATTAGAATACTAAAATGCAGACAATATCAGGTAGAACAGCACATATTTAACATCTGTGGAATCTCTGAAACTTGAATGACTGTAGCCCACCAGCAAAGTTTTTTTTTTTTTTTTTTTTAAGAGATTAGCCAGCACAGTCCCTGGAATGATGAAAATAGTAACTCAGAGACTGCAAGGGAATAGATTTGTTTTGTTTTGTTTTGTTTTGTTTTTTGCTTTTCCAAAGAAGCTCTTCTTAGGGTACTTATAAAACTGGTGTATCCCACTGGTCGAATAAGCATGAAGCGAGTTGGCACCGCAGATTTTGAGATTTTGATTTTAAATCTCAGAAGAAAACAGGAATAACACTGGATGTTCCTCATATTGTGCATTACCACTGATCATGATGTTGATCAGTGGTGTGCAAACATATAGTAAGAAAGCACTCTTATTCTAAGAGATGGCACTTTTTAAATGTGCTAAGTCAAACAAAGGCAGAGAGGAAGAGAAAAAAATTGCATGAATTTGAAAAATGTCTCAGAAGAAGCATTCAGAAAAGAATCTAGATCTCCTGGACCTCTAGTTGCTTCCTTGTAGTCCATTCAGAATCCTCCCATTTCAGCTCTATTCTGTTATTTCAGTGGCTTTTGCCAGATAAAATTGTATCGCGTATTTCCCAATAAAATGCACTATAAAACTATTTGATTCTTCCTGTGAAAATACTTATTACACATTGGAATGTAGCATTTAATATTTTTAAAATATAGTGTATATAAAGTTATTCTGAATATTGTAAAACATGGTGAATAAAAATAATAAAATAAAAAGAACATAATTGATACTATTTATATTCCCATATCTCCAACTTTAATTTTGTGCTTATGTGCAATTTTATTCCCTCAGAAATCTTCTTTTCAAGATATCAGAGCTTAGAAAAAAACTGTTTAGAAAGCACTAAATTTCTGAAAGACTCTGGAATTAAGAAGTACTCTGTATGCTCTTGTGGACAGGAAGATGCTATTTCTCTTTCTAGTTTTTCATTATGGACAGGTTATAGAAACTTCTTGCATAGCTAAAAACATGTCTGAAATACCATACCTGCATGAACAAATTTGTCTCACAGCACCTGTACTGCCCCATGGTAGATCCATTTAAATTCAATTAGGAGATAGAGATTAAAATATTAAATTATAAAGTCATTAAAGGAACAGAATTTTCTTCTTGACTGAGATTTTAAGCAGTGGCCTCACTAGTGTGTAATTAGCATCAGCTCACCAAGCTTAGCTTAATTAATAACATAGCAAAGACATTTTGAAATGGATAAAAAAAGAAAATGATTCCAAGCAGAATCATGTAGACTGCCGAGTGCAGGGGAAAAACATACTCTCAGCAAAGAAATCTCCAAACTTCAAGACGATTGAGAAAAATCTCCTAACAAACAAGTTTGCATCTTGTCAGTTGTTCATAGGAACTGCACATTTCCCAATAATCTACAGGTTCAAGTAGACATAGTGTATTTCTTCATAAATTTGACAAACTTGAAAATCTCTCATCCTATTCAAACTACTTTTTTTTCAAATGCAAATAATAACTTCAAACATTTTTTCTTGCAAGAGTAAACAGATTTTACAACTTTCTCATCACAAGTGATCCCAAAGTAATTCCAAAACATTGAAAAAAATAGAATATATATAGAAGATCTTTTTCTTTGGAAAAAAACAAATATGGTGGCCTTTATGGCAAAAAGGAAAACTGGTTTTATCAATACAGTTCAGGAAGTTTCTTATAACAATTATGATGTGTGTTGTGCGTTATTTATATGGCCATCATGATGAAATAGATCTGGGCAATATGGTCATTCCAGAAACATTTGATTTAGCAAGACTGCTGTAAGCCTAAATCCATTAAAAGTAGATATTATACATGTATACTACCTTCAGGGACTACTATAAACTTCTAGTGATGCTGTAGGAGGTTAGATCAAACTTCCCTGTTCTTCAGATTGTATAGCGCAGTAAATATGTAACTATTCATTTCAGCAGTGTTGTCACTGCCTAGGATGACTCTGACTTCTCATATATCCTAAAAGAAGTATTTTTGACTTTGAATTTGTCATACACAATAAAGTATTATTTCTGTAAATATATATGCTGATTCAAGCTCAGCTTTTGGAAAAAAACTCATAACTGAACTTCTGATAACAGTACATAACTAAATTCAGTTGACTCTGATATCATTTGTATAGCTGCATTCATTACTAGTGTTTCTTTTTCCTTCCTTTAATGCTGCCCCTTATGCAAAGAACATGTTTCAATGTTTCAATTAAATATTAAGGTTACTTACTTAAGTATTCATAACTTAGGACATTTAAATATTTTTCCTATGATAATAAGTGCTAAATAGGCATAYATATATTTTTGCACTTACTTAAACTTTGGTTGTGTAACTGAACCCTAAGTTTTGTAGTTCCTGAAATTTGAGTTCTTAGTTGGGTAGCCTTTATGTTCTAAAACAAACAGTCGGGTCTTGATCTCTCTCTTCTTATTTTTTTCCTTTCTTTTTAAAATTGGGGATTGGAAAAGGAAAAAGAGTGACTTTCCTGCTTTATGAATCAGGGGTATAAAGCACCTAAAACAGTTCTTACAATAGTTGTAAAACATGCTCCTTGTTAATTTAAGATGCACCTGTTAGTTAGCACTGATGAGTAAGGATGGGCTTCTATATCTAGTCTAAATTTTCTAAAAAGCTAAATGTCAAAACCCACTAGGAAAACTGTCCCCATTATACTGCCTTTTGTTCACAGTTTTAAAGACCTGACCAGGATTTCGTATTTTATGGTCTTATCGCAATTAGAAGTATATTTGTAAATCTGCCATGGAATTGCGTTGGTGTAGGATCAAGCCCTATAGTTCCCCCTAAAACATTACAACTGCATTTATTCAGAGTTGATTTAGAAAGAATAATGTTGTCTACTGAACGTGTATTTCCACAATGGTTTCTATTTACATATTAAACTCTAGTATAGTAACAGCAGTATTAAATTTAGCAGTTTATATCTTCTTATCAAAGACAAATTTTAATGTTTTCCCATTCTGAGTGTAGTAAAACTCGCCGTATTATGGTTGGGCATTTTAGGAGGTAAATAACTAAAGGAATTCTGTTTAACCACAGAGGTCAGTTATGTAAATGCTCTTTTCATGACTGAGACACCTTAGTGATTCTACTATTTCTTTTCAAAATGAATAGATACACACAGATTAAACTCCATTACATATTTTGTGGAGATATCCCACTAGATGTGTAATATACATGAAAAAAGGGAGAGCAAATTATTAATGTGCTGCTTGTGAAACAGTCTGAATATTCTGAAGTTATTATATTCAAAGCAGATGAAAAACTTAATAGAACTACCACCCTAGTTCAAAATGCCTGGAGGCATCTCCTTACTTAATTGTAAGATTTCATTATATAAGACAAAAGATCTGTACCTTGCTATGATACATTTTAAATGTTGGTTTATTTTTTTTTTCCTTTGGTCCCAGGATAGTGATTTTTCAGTTATGGAAAAGGCTTATGTGTAAATAGGTTCTCCCTTTAGGAAAATAAGAAATGACTAATAAACAAGCTTGGCATTTTCAAAGACAATTAGTACAGCTTGAAATTAGATATGCAAATTAGCAATGCTCCAATAAATTGGTGGTTGGTGCACAGATTTCCTCTTTAGAAACACAGGAACCACAGGCCAAGTCACAAAAAGAACAAATTCATACTCTCGTTTTGCTTTTGTACTAGCATAGAGGTTTTAGCATTCTACTCATGGTAAATGACAGAGTTTATTAAGATAATTTGAAAGTGTTTTTTGTTTACAAGGTACTAACCATATTCTAGTACAATAAATGTCAAGGCCAAAGTTGTTTATTAGTCTCTGTACAACTTTTACCAAGCCAAGGAGTACTCCCAAATTGCTATCACACTATAATGCTGGTAATTATATACATAATAATAATTATTATTATTGGCATATCTAAATATATAAATAATAATAATATTGACATATCTAAAAATTACATTTTTTAGACAAGTCATAACTGGCTTAAGAATAATGACATCTCTAAACAGGAGGGAAAGAAAGCTGAGGGACCCTTGCTGTTGCATTCTGATAGTAGAGAGCTGGGGTGATGAGGCCACATGTCTGATTCCACATGTGTAGTAGTAGGTCGGAATGTAGGAACTTTTATACAAGACTATTACTAAAAACTAGAGCTAGGGAAAAGTGTGTTTCCTCCTCCATTCTTAGAACTTAAAATAATATCACAAAAATTACATTCTCAACAAAGTTATAAAACAGTTAACTGGGGAACTTTGATATGTATCCTTTTAGTTTGAAAGTAACACCTAAATTTTGTAATAACTGGTTCATTTTAGCAAGGAACTACTAAAGATCGTTAGATACACTTATCATGAATAACTGGAAGGCTTCTTTGGTGGAAAGAAGGGACAGCTGTTCTGCTGGAACATGGAGAGGGACAAAAAACTTTGTGGCAAACTTATGCTTACAACAACTGGAGAATTTAAACATGTATAAATAAGCATTGGTATACTTCCAAGTGTTCAGCCAAGACACTTCAGCATTTTCTGGGAAAATTGCTTAAGTATAGTTTAAAATAATTTAATTCACAGCATTTACTCTGAAGGTTCTATTATGATCATATAATCTAGTCTTATGTATTAACACAGGCCAAAAATTCACATTGAGTAGTTTCTTCATCAAATATATTCCATGAGGACATTCCATACCCTCAGGAAAGGCTTAAAGGTTATTAGAGATAGAAAATACACCAAGTTTTCAGAGCTGTTCAACAGGTAATGGCTTAGTCTTAAAACTTGCAGCATCTGTCCAATCTTAATTCATAGATTATTTTTTATTAGAAATAATAAAAAAACCTGAGCATTGCATTTCAAAATTATCAAAGAAGTTCAGGACTACTTTAATCCATGTTCATCTGTTTCAGCTATCAAGAGTGAGTTTCTCCTAATATTAATATGAAAAAGTGGCTATACTGTTAAAGGCATCCAGCACAGAGGACAAGGCTTTTGTCTACTCTGGAAATGAGTGACACACTGTTTCTAAAACTCTATTACTTCCCTTTGATGATTTTTCTTCATTCAGTGTTTCTAGTGTACCGTGAAGGCAGAGTAACATACCACAGTGGGGTTTTTAGTAGTATGACACCAAGGTCAGGACACTCCATGGCGCCTGGAGGTGGTTCAGGACCTAAGGTTTGCTGGAATAGTGTTAGAGGACAGCATAAGACAGACTGGCAAATTTGATGCTGTCTCGTGCATGTTACCTGTAGGAAGTGGTCATAGGAGTGAAACAAATGTCACCCCTGTCTTCAAGAAAGGCAAGGAAAAGGATCTGGAGAACTACAGGCTGATCAGCCTCATCTCAGTCCCTGGAAAGGTAATGGAGTAAATGCTCCTAGAAAACATTTCCAAACATATTAAGGACAAGAAGGTGATTGAGAGTAGTCAGCATGAATTTACAAAAAGGAAATCATTCCTAACCAACCTGATAGCCTTTTATGACCCCTCTGCAATGAGCCTGGGTGGATGAGGTGAAAGCAGTGGATGTTGTTTACCTTGACTTTACCTCGGCTTTTGACACTGTCTCCCATAACATCCTCATTGACAAACTGATGAAGTACGGGCTGGAGCTGCTCTAGCTGGCCCTGCATTGAGCAGAGAGGTTGGACTAGAGACCTCCAGAAGTGCCTTCCAACCTCAGCTATTCTATAACCTTTCCCATAAATACACCAAAATTTCATGGAAACCAGATGTTTCATTCCAAAAGAGATATGGGAGTGAATTAAAATTAATAGAGAGAGGAATTTAAGGCAGCAGGACCTATCTAATAGACAGCAGAGAAGCTCAGAAATTTGCCACTGTAGACTTCCACAATATTTTCTTGATATATATGTTATTAAATAATATTCTGATATGTGGCCTTTTTTTTAATACAAGAACATAAAGCTGTGAAAAATATGTTCTTAGAGATTATCATAAGAAATTGTCCTGAGTTATATATAGATTACCATGACAAATTCAGGGTAAAAAATTAAGTCRTTTTTACAATGATGTTAGAATTCATAGACAAAATTGGAAAAAATCTACTATAAACTGAAAAGATTATGCTGTGGATTAAAAATTTAAATTAAAAATACAGAAATGTCAATACTGTACTGTTTCCGGTGCAGTAGAAGCAGACTAGAACAAAAGGAATTCCTGGACTCCTACCCTTAGTAGTACACGAATACATGAGCATGTAGCTTTCTCTTTAGGTATTGCCACTGGTAATTTCAGAGCGGTAGCTAGAACTGAAATCTTTTCAATAGGTTTATCTTAATCTTAATCTTTCTATAATCTTTTTTTTTTTAGATTAAGTAGCTAGTATTTAAAACTTTGCTACTTAAATTCCCTACACAGTTAGCTCACTTGCTCAGATATCTCACTGTAAATTGACAAAAAATACAAGAATTCTCTAAGAAATGCTGCTGCATCCAGAGTGAGCCCCAACTAAATTCAAGGTCCTGAAGTCTTCAAAGTCTAATTTCAATACAGACTTTCTTTGTCTTATCTCAACAGCAGGGTCTGAAACTTTATCTTCATTCCAAGGTATTTGGGGAATTTCTGCACCAAATTCTGTGTATTTTTCCCTCCAGAATACCCTATTAATTAAAAAATAAATAAATAAATAACCCAAGTCTGGGAGTTCTTCTCTGAAACAACTGGAATTTGATCTGGTGTCTCCACATCATAGTATATGGCCATAGCTATCATGATTTTTCTCCCCAAATTTTTTGCATATGCAGCTTTGGCACATAACTCCAAGACAAACAAGCAGATGTAGCCAGAGAGACAGGGAGATGCTAAATAACTGTTAATGATAGAAATCCCATGCTAGAAGTCCCCTAATAAGGCTCCCAGATTGCTGAAACACAAGAAGCCCAGACGATGATAGTGATCAGCAAAGTTGAGCCTACTATCTGGCAATATTTTTAAATAATGAGAGCAAAAGATGGACAACAACAGATGAGCTGTTTTACCTGCAAATACGTTCAGTCCTAATAACTTATTGTGACTGTGAAATGTCAGTGTTGAGACTTGCTTCAAAAACAGCTGAAATTCCTGCAATCAAACTACTTATACGTTAACCACATATGCTAAACATACAAACAAGTTGGATGTTTAGCTCTGCCACCTACTGCGTAGCTGCTGAAAATGATCCTCTATTTAATTATCACACATATTTGGCAATATGATCAAGCACAGTACCAATATTTATTTAGGGAATGTGAGTTAATTCAGAGACACAGAAAAAAGATGCTTTTCATATTTCTGTCAATAAAGTTTCCCCCAGCATATACTCTAGTGCTTTGTTTTGAGTCTAGTCTTATGTATCTTAATTGACTGGATTTTACTGCTTGAGACATTTTCTTCAGACATAGATCCTACTAACAGGAATTATCTTATCATCAAGGTTCAGTTTTCCATTTTTTAAATGCATCTCATGATTTATTTTCAGAATTACAGAATAGTTGGGGTTGGGACCTCTGGAGATTACCTGGTTCAACCCCCTGCACAAACAGGGTCACTTAGAGCAGGTTGCTCAGGCTGGTATCTAGGCAGGTTGTGAATATCTCCAAGGACGGAGACTCCACAACCTTTCTGGGCAATCTGTTCTAGTGTTCAGCCACCCTCACAGTGAAGAAAGTTTTTTTTGTGTTCAAGTAGAATTTCCTGTGTTTCAGGTTGTGCCCATTGCCTCTTGTCCTATCACTGGGCACCACTGAGAAGAGTCCTGTTGTTTCTTTACTCTGCCTCCATCAGGTATTTATATGTGTTGATAAGATTCTGCTTGTCTCCAACAGCCCCAGCTCTCCCAGCCTCTCCTCATGTGAGAGATGCTCCAGTCCCTTAAACATCTTTGTGGCCCTTCACTGGACTTGCTCCCATAAAYTCATGTCTGTCTTGTACTGGGGACCCCAGCACTGGACACAGCACTCCAGGTGTGGCCTCACCTTTCCTTTCATAAGCAGCGTGGTATTCACACCAGTTCATTCCTTGCCTTCCTTGATTGATATATATTTTCTCCGTATTTCCAACAAATAATTCACAGAGAATATTTTTCATTTTAATAATAATTAGCTTGGCTTTCAGTTCTAATCTTTAGATTGTGAGCATTAAAATCAAACACTTACCACTTATAAGCTTAACTTAATAAAAGATTAACATTTGTAAGACAATTATGCTCTTATATCAGAAATATCATTAGGCTTAGTTAATTTAGTTAAAATCCAAGGATTAATTGGGCACATCTCATTTTCTAATGTTATTTGTTATTTTATTAGCATTTAGCTTTACTCATTCAGTGTCATAGGGGAAAAGCTTCCCTTAACTTACAACATTTTTTAGTAGTGTGTAGATATGAATCATGAGAGGCTTATGCTATTGGAAAAAAAAACATTTGAAGTGCTGGAGGTTTGATGCTGGTAAAGAATCTTGTGTTGATTATGAAGAATAAAGAGCAATTTTTGCTCAAAATATTGCAGAGAAAATACAGCTTTGTTGCTGGAAATTGCTAGGTGTAAGCTTACATCCTTTATGTATACTAGATAAAAAGAGGAAAATAGTACTGAAAAAGTTTCCTTCCTATTGAAAGAAACTGGTGAGGATCATGATAGCATAGGACAGCTGAAAAGAGGTTTATGCCCAGTAGATCACCAGAATATCAATAGCTTCAAGGTTAAGGGAACAGTCAGAAGGGCCTTTATCATCTTCTAATGTGACAATACAAAAATACTGAGATTTGAATGACTGGATTGTCTTCACTGTTGGCACACTTTGTATTGTACATTTCAATCTTTGCTTTGCTGCTCTGGTGTGCATTACAGTTTTGGTTCCCAATTCTTTTGCTATGTCATTGTAAATGAAAAAGTGGTATTCCTGTGTAAACTTGAATGAAAGATTTAGGCCTAGCAGAATTAACACCATTAACACCATCGTTGAGACACATTAAAGGAGTGTCAAGTATTCATACAGTCATGAACTTGTGATGATGCAAAGTGGTCATTTTTTTAAAAAAGTGCAGGTATATGCTGATGGGCTATAGAGTATTTTTGTGTGGGTGTATGTTTCCATTGGCAGTTCTACAATTGGCTTAATGAGCTAACTAGAAATTATGTGTTTTGAAATATGATCAGAAACCTGTGAGGATGGATAGGACCTGTTTATCTGCCTCTTCATGTGACCAGTTTCTCACCTGGCCACAGAGAAGTGTTGTGGCCGTGGCCACTTGTTATTACATACACATTTAGGGCTGAATTTCTGTCCAAGTCAAAATGAATAATGCATTCTCTCATTAACTGCCTACCTGCCCAGACAAAAGAAACAGCCTCCTGCCCATGACATAAATTCCTGTACTATTTTCATGAAATGTTTTGATTGTAGCAATATTTTGAGCTGTTTTGTCAAACAGACTGTTTTCCTTCATTTTGTTTTTGTTGAATTTATTTTACTTATTAGCTTGGGGGAAAAAGAGCTGTTATAACACTAATTAGGTTAAAGTTTGTCAGGATTGCAAGCCTCTTTTGAGACAAAGGCCAGATATGATTTATTCTAACAATGCAGAAGCTAAAATGCATATAAGAGTAAATTACTTTTGAGGCTTTTGTCTGAATAAATGTTTATGATTTCAGTAATTTAAATCACACTGCATGACAACTAACAGCTGAAAGAAACCATCATGGCAATGATCCATAACTGGAGACTTCTCCCTTACAATGTGTTGAACCTCTCATCTCTGATTCAGAGATGTCCCCTTGAAGAACATAGCATCCCGCAATTTGCACAAATAATGTATGTTTGCATTTTAAGGTATAGCAATTTTCTTCAGGATACTACTGCATCAAATATGATATTGTAAACTTAAATAAAAGTGAGCACCTTAACATTACATAATTTCCTACCTACATTTGCTGAAGTATTTTGAGGAAAATTGTCATATTGAGATATACCTATGCAAACAAAATATTCTGAGTGTTGAGAATTTTTCTTTACATGGTTAACCTAACACAGCTCTCACTAAATACAAAATTTAGGAGAAAACACTCCCATTAACTTTGCTACTTGTAGACAAGAGACAGCCTTGAGAGCTTTTGAAAACTGCAGCTTTTTATCATAATATAATATGTCTAGCAATGTTATTACTAGGTCTGTCTGTCTCTCTCTCTTATTAGCATCTGATCTGGCAATTATGTTTGTTTCCTACCCCGTTAGAAGAGCCCATCAATCACTTTCAGCCTACTGGATCTCTTTCCTTCTTGCTTTCGTCCCCTTTTGTCTTCCTCATTCTTCTTTCCTCCCTTACTATTTCTTCAATTCTTTTAATGTTATACACGTAAGTCAATGTTCAGGTTTTCATTCTCCTATTCATGCAAACTTCCAGTATTTGCAAGAAGTAGAGTCTCCCAACAGCTTTCTAGAATGCAACTATTTCAAGCTTTACTTTCTTCTCCAGAAGCTATTGCTGGTACTCTTACAGCATTTTTTACAGTGTAAGGTCAGTCTCTACAAGACATTACCAAGTCTAAGGGAAGTTTGATTTGGTGTTTAAGGCTCAGAAAACCCTACAGAGTGCAGTTCTCAGTCACTATTTCTCTCCTATGCCTATTCATTGGTATTAGTCACTTAAGTGGATTCTTCAGTTATGAAAGAGAGTTTGTTCTTTAGCACTAAATAGATTAATCTAAACATTAGCAGTAAAGACAGATCCTTTTGAAACCAAGTTTGAATAAATTCTCTGCCTTCAAACTATTTATTTTACTCCCTATCCCACAGAACAAGTTGAGATGTCATTATGTCACCCCTCACTAATCAGCTGTTTCACTGGGAAGTTAGATTTGCCTAAGTCTACACATCCCAAGAGTTTCAAACAGATGCTTGTGGTTGAGATTATGAGACCCAGCTACTGCTACCAACAGCAGTATTTATACTGACTGAAAAGAGTAGGGAAATTGATACATTATATTAAAAATACGGACAAACAAAACCATCATTTATAGGATGTTCCTTATTTTCTGAAACTGTATTGCATATTATTGAAACAGATTCTCAGTTACTTTAGTTCCAGCAATATTGAAGACTAAAAAAGGATGAGGCAAGGCAGGTAGGACAAAGATGAAGACTGGGGACTGAGAGGTACAAGAAGTTTGTGTTTGAAACAATAAGTGGTGGCAGAGGCAGAAGACAGTCAAAGATGAAGACAGGAGAAAGACAAAGGTTAATCTACAAAGCTTTGCTTATTTGACAGTTACATCAGTTTGATTTGCATCTGATTTAATTAAACTAATGCAAACTCTTCCATGGATCTACATTTTGGAACTGAAAAGTTATATTTTTCACCTTAAACTATATTCTAAATCACTATGCTAATTGCTATAAGCTTAGTTAAAACACAAATAGGAGGTTTGCCTTAATTCTGTTAAGTTGGCTTAAAATCACATCACTATCAAACTTCTGCAACTTTCAGGAAAGATCTTGTGTAGAGAAGTTCTTCATTTCTTCTCTTGCCGGTCCACTCCTGATTCATTTAATGAACCACAAAGTTGTTTTCATTTATGCTGTTGCACACAATAACTGACCAACCTCAAAATGTCAAAGGTAGATAACCAAGAGCCCAGAGTATAGTACTGGAAAATAAAATAAAATAAAATAAAATAAAATAAAATAAAATAAAATAAATACTAAGACTGAGGATCATTTTAAAACCAGTGATGCTGAAATGCTGTCCCCACTAAAATCAATGGAAAACCCTTTCTGACTGACTTGCAAGCATTTTCTTGGGGACAATATAAAAGAAATTCAGGGAGAAGATCTGTGTCATTACATAGAACAGCTTTACATGAATTAGGTTGGCCAAATGCCTCATAGTCTTTTATCAAAACAAGAATTTACAAATCCTTTTGTTTATACACTGCAGAAAACCTCTTTTTTCCAATTAGCTACTTAACATCTCTTTGCAGGTTAGTAGTTAGAGTATTTCAGGAGGCTAATGTAAGAATAATACTTAGACATAAATACATGTTACAACATAAGATGTACAAGAATTCAATCTGATTTTGCAAGTTAGTTAGCAAATTATTTGTTAGACCGAAGCAGATGTTTCTCCCCCAACCAGCTGGCAGGATTTTTTTTTTTTTTTTTTTTAAAGACGTCATGACATAACCAACCCTCATTGATGCAGAAGATAATTCCTTCTCCTTCTCCTTTAGTAGCTGTTTGGCTTCCAAATTTCAGTTTTTACCTTTTGGAATTTTTTGACATCTCAATACATCCTATGATAGTCTTATGTAGCACTGCTATCTAAAATCTGCCTTTTTTTTTTTTTTACTATGATGAATACTTTCAAATTAAAATAAATGTATAAAGAAAATAAATGCCACTCCTATCTTCACAAAGGGCAAGAAGGATGATCTGGGAAACTTCAGGCTGGTCAGCCTCACCTTGATCCCTTGGAAGGTGATGGGGCAACCGTGGTAGACTACCAGGGAGACCAAGGGTCTGGGGTCAACTGAGAGACCCTTCTGTGTCTGTGTGTGTGTCTCTTAGGGCAAGATCACAGGGGAACTGGCTACTGGAGGGACCAGGGGAGTCCTCGATGACTGCTGGAGAGATCATAGAGTCCGGGGGGGTCAACAGGGAGACTGATATGTGTTTGCGCTTATGTGTCTCTAAGGGCGAGACCACAGGGGAGTTGGCTGCTGCGGAGACCAGGGGATTCCCAGTCGACTGCCAGGGAGACTATGGGGCCTGGACGTTGACTGAGACCTGTTTTGGTATGTGTGTGTGTGTGTGTGTGTGTGTTTGTGTGTATGTGTGTGTATCTAGGGGTGAGGTACCTTGAAGAGCAAGGATCCAGGACAGCTGTATCAGGTGGACTGCATGTCCCAGGCCAGCTACTGGATAGATCCACAACGTATGAGTTTGTGTGTGTGTGTGTGTAGATCTGAGTAGCAGCAACTGGAGAGGGACTGTGGGCACTGGGGGCTTGTTTGTCCAGGTGCCATCGACCAGGGAGAGTGGGGACCCTGGACCACTTGCTGGGAGGACTGACAGTCCAAGCCCAGCTGCTGGAGGGATCCACGCTGAACATATGTATATACATTTCCCACTGACGGACCTTCCTCCTGATTGGCCAGAGAGGGGAACAAGATGAGGCTGTTGGTTCTGTTTGTGTTTTGAGTGAGTGCTGCAAGTGTTTGCCGGTATGGATCTGTGTGGCCAGCTCTGTATATGCACACATATATGTATGTTGTATACATGTGTTTGTGTGGATCCTGCTGGGAATATATTCTCAGCCTTGCTACTGGCTGGACCTGGGGACACAGAGCTGCAGCAGCCTTGTCCCACCAGGCTGCTGGGTTCGGCCTCCTCGCCTAACAGCTCATGCCTCTGTGGGCGCTGCTTGGGTTTGGGTGGGTGTCGGGAAGGGCGCTGCTCTCTGTCTGCACTGACCTGTGTCTGGCTGTGTGCATATTGTGTGTGTGTGTGTGTGTGTGTGTGTGTGCGCGCGCACGTGTGTGTGCATGTATGTATCTGCATTTTTGGAATGTGTGCTCAGCCTTGCTACCGCTTGCATCTGCAAATGGGAACAGCAGCAAAATGATTGGAGAAGACAATTCCTCATTTTCCTTAAAGTCCACTGGATTTGGCCTGACCATAACAATATTATTAAGTACTGATATATTAATTATAAAACAATTACCTGTTCCTTAATTTAAATAAGAGCTGCACTCTTAGAGTTGTCAAGAAATTGCCATTGTTCTGTTTGAAAATGCATTGAATATTTGTGAGATAAGACTTTATATTTCTGAAAATGTAAGCCACTTTAAACCTGCTTTGGGAGTTAGTCAAAATTATAAGTCAGTACTATACTATTCATTGCACAGTAAGATCTGGTAAACAAATTGACTCATAACTTAACTGGTTGCCCTTGGTTTTGATTGTGACGTTCCTAACACTATGTATCTTTATACAAAATTCATTTTTATTCACTAATGCCTTTGGAACAAAGGACAAAGAAGAATTAGAGCTTGATGTGTAGAGGATTTGCACCAGAATAGCTAATACTGAAGTCCTGAGGTAGATAGAAGAAATGGAGACCTTTTGATGAAGCACAATTTTGAGGTTCTGTTACATGTCGTATTATTGGTCTTTGACCATCAGTTACAGCAAATGGTAAATAATATCCATGTTTGTCTTCAGATAGTTTTACCTTTCTTTTCTTCTCAAAAGCAGAATGTCAAGAGGGTTTAAGAGATAGAGAAAATATATAGACATAGGATATTTCAGAAACACGACTAATACATATGAAATCTTGTGAATGGCAAAAACAAACAAGCAAACAAACAAAAAGCCACAACTGACTGTAGAGGTGCTGAGATATTATCCCAGACAGAAAATATCCAAGGTAGAGTATTTTATAGTCCCACTCCCTAAGATTTCTAATATGTTTTTTTAAGTCACTAGATTTATTATGACATTACTAAGGTGATGTTATTTATAGAAAATAATTCTGTACTTTCTTAGCCTTTGTTTTGTTCTGCTAGTGTCCTCTTATGAGACAGGTTTTCTATTTTCTAGTCACCTTGCCTGTTTTTCTTTCCACTTGTTCCAGCTCAATTCCTCTTCCTTAATCACAAAGAACCAGAGCTGTACAGAGAATTTCGAATGAGTTCTTGGTGGACCCTTTATAAAAACATAGCACTTCTCACTTCCTCATGAAAGTATCTTTCTTGGAGGATTCTAGCTGTATGACATTCTTTTGTCAACAGGTACATCCATACCCTTTTCCTACTCAATTATTTCCAATTAATGCATTTTTAATAGACCCTGAGACTGTAAATTTACATTTCTTATAATTGAATTTTATCCTCTGTTTCTCCAGTTGTCCCTCCTCTGTGATATCCCATTTCTCCTTTGTATTGATAAAGTGTCTCAACTTTATGCCATCAGCAGATTTCATCACCACGCTGCTAATTTTTGTACCATGGTTACTAACTGAAATATTAACACTAAACTAGATGCATCCTTGTAGAAGTTGCCAGTATTCTCATTCCAAGTTGATCCTTTCCATTTTATTGGTACCTATTAAGCTATCTCCTCGTATTTCATCTATGGATCTTGGTCTTCTCTAATTTTATTAATAATTTTGACCACAGTTCTGTAGCACATGGCTTCACTGATGTACAGACAGAGAAGTTCCAAAATATCTCAATTGTCTAGAAAAATATATATATTTTTTGGTTTCCCATGTCTCAAATTACTTTTTCTTTAAAAATCTGCTTTTAAGCTTGACATATTGTTTGGCCATATTTATAATTTGGAGTTACAAATAGATTTTCTCATCCCCAGTTCTTCTCTGCTAGATGTATACCTAGTTACATGACTTCTGTTAATATGTTTTCAAGATTTAACATCTGCAGTTCTCACTTTATGCTACTTCTGGACCTCTAAGACATAACTTTCTTTACTGAAAGACTTTTTTTTCCCCCCTTGTCTATAAACTCTGAGTATTCCTAGTAATTTTCTTGCAGCACCTATTTATTTAGTTACACAATACATACTTTACTTGGTTGTTATTTTTCCTCTGTGCTTGGAATACAGATACCAGACAGCTCTTTTGACTAGATGAAATTCTAGGCCTCTCTCCATTTTCAAGTCCCTGAAAACTGCCATTTTAAGCTTAGATGGAAGGTATACAGAGTAATGGTTTCAGGTCAGCACATCTGTTTAAAACTATTAAACTTGCAAAATTGAGATGATGATGGAAAACAAAGTAGACTGCAGAACTGGGAAAAGATTCTAAGTACCTCTCACCACAGTGTAACATGGTTTGAGGAGCAAACTGAAATTTATACTGTTTTCACATCAAAAAAGGGAATGCAACAGTTTGTGACTTTAGGTAATATGCAATGTTAGAACTRTCTGTAATATTCTCCTGTGTGATTCTTCTTCTTCTGATAAAATACATTCTTGTACTCTAAACTGATTCTTGTTACACTTTTTTGTTTAGTCTTATTACGGCCTATGAAATTTTAGAACATATTTGGAAATTTCTTCTGAAGAAAAGAAAACAAAACAACCCCTTTTGAGCTGCAGGGATAGGTATGGATGAATGGATGCCCTGAGCTTACACTACTTTTCACTCTGAGTCAAAAGGTCGAAAAGCATCAAAAGCATCCCTGTCTGTCACATGTGTTTCCAACAACACAGTGAACACATGCATGGAATGTGCAAACCAAGTTTAAAAGAGATAAGGCAATAGTTAAGTGGCAAAGAAAGCTGTCTATCATATAGTGTATTTGTGCACAGAAGTATGTTTTGCAGGCAAGTTTCTGGTGCAAGCATATTGTGCATCAGCTATGCTTTGCTAATAAAATGCCTGAATCTCTGATTCTTTTCTAAATATATATGAATCATAATACTTGCATCTGGAAATATAAGTTGATATTGCATTTGTAAATGCTATTTATATTACAGTATTCATATACTTCTGAGATAAATCTTGACAATGAAGTAGGCAAGTCTACAGTAACACAAATCAGGAAAAATACTGTGGAATGGTGTTGTATGTCAGTTATTCTTACAGGACTCATAGTAAAAGTGAGATGGTTTGGATAGTTCCTTCCTTGAATTAAGATCTGTAATTATTCAAATACAAATTTAAATAAAAAAACAATTTGCATTTGAAACTAATAAGAGGATTTAAAATTAAAACATAAGACTAAGAAGTCTGAGACTACATATATAATATTTTTCACTCTTTACTTATAAAGTAGAAGGCCAGTAATGGAAGCCAACCATTTCCTAGCTGAGGTCTCTTTTACAAAAGTGCAAGCATTATGTTTGTTAGATATAGAAGATTTACTGCCAAGATCATCCTGAAAACAGAAAACCCTGAAAACATATTTGCATATTCAAAATAAAGTTGCTTACAGTTAAGTTAAGCAAGCTGTAATTATGGAAGAAAATTGCAAAAATCTCAGAAGATATTCAACAGAAAACAGAAAAACTGCTAACACAGAGATGGAAAAAATGTCAAAATTAACATTGCACTAAATTTTTTGTTATTGTCAACCACTTACATGGCTGATTAACATTTAATGCTCGTTCTTACAGCCTGCATTATAGTTCAGCTTGTTTCAAAAGAAATGTAATCATATTCTACTGCATATAATTAGTTACAAGCCATAGAGGTACAGCCGTTAGGAAGATTATGTATTAGGAAGCTAGTAGTAATAGGGACAAGCAATGTCAATACATTTTCTAAACTATGCTATTAATGCACTCTTATTTTGCAAGTGTTCAGAATATTGATACTTCTAAATTTTCTTAATATCAAATGATGAAAAGTGCTACACAGGTATAAAAGCAGTGTTTTATGTAATGCTATACTTAACTGTACCATCTTCCCATCTTCATATAGATTGATGCTATACATATACTTAATCTTGTAAATGTAAATGTAAAACCTACATGTAGGTTTGTGGGGTTTTTTATAAATAGATGGAGAAAATCTGGAAATAAGGCTTTTCTTTCTGTACTTGCATGACTTTTGCACTTTCCCACGGCTTCTTTCAACACGACACCACGGAGCAGCAGGGACAGGCTGCTCTGACAGCACCGGTGGGCTGAGGGAGTGCGAGTCTCAGCAGGGCAGCGACGGTCCCAGCGGGGCGCAGTCCCGCAGCCCCTAGCGAGGCGAGCACTGCTGCCCTAGGACAGCCGCCCGCCTCAGCCAAGAGTTGGTCCTCCACAAAATCAGCATTCACCCTGCCAGCCTGCAGTGCAAGGCAAGTCCAAGGCAGAAGGTCTGGTCTGTGGGTCAGGATTGGGGACAGGATCAGGGAGGCACAAGACCTAGCGCAGGCAGAGCTGCAGCATGGGTCAGGCAGAGACCCAGGGCGAGCTCCAGAGCAGCTCCGAGCGAAGGAGGGGCTGAAGTCCGCTGAGGCTGCTCAAGGGCTGGCACTTGCACCGTGTCTGAGCTGGCCCTGAGCCTGGGCCACCAAACCCCCACGGGGAGGGGAATGCATTCACAGCCCTGACACATGATCGGTTTTCTTTCAGAAGACTCTTCAAAAACAGTGATCCATATTATAACAAATTAAATCCTTTTGGAAAGCTGATATGTTACTCTACTCTCCTGAGAATCCTTGACACTTTTTAATGGACTGCTAAATAAAATTGATTAGGACAAAGAACAGCATCAGAAAAATGCCCGTGTGAGGTACAGTTATAATACTGTGGCTTGTACATTATCAGTGATTTTTTTTTTTTAAAAACAGTCCTTTTTGGTAACTCATAATTCAGTCAATGTAACTAAAAGTCTCTGGTTCTAAGCCCACACAAGAACAAAATATACCACAAGTTACATCAAAATATGTGTCTTTCTAAAGACTCAGTCCTGAGTGCTCATCCAGCTTAAATAACAATTCTAGAGGTGGCGAGAAAACACAGTAGTTTTTATTTTCAATTGTTTTACCAGCAGGAGTCAATTCACTGAAAATTAAGTTTAGACAGGAGTTAATATGCCAGTTTTGAAAAGGGTTCTGAACCTCATCTATGCCTTTTGGAAAGCCACAACTTTGCCCTATAGTGGTTAGGGAAGTCACAACATATATGGGAAATCCAAGTTTGAGCTCTGAATCCAGATTCTTGTCCCTGTTCTCTTGCAAACAGAATGGCCATACCTTATTCCAAAACATTCAATATCAATAGCTAGTGTGTTTCTGTACGATGCTAGAGACTGAAATGAAAACCTCTGGTTCAAATCAGAGAAAACAGACCTTACGAGCTTGATATCAAACTTCCCTATTAAACATCTTCAACATGAAGCATGCTGCACTGAATTGACCTCTGGGCTATTTTTTTATTCAGCTTTTTTGTTGTTGTTGTTTGGGAGTTTTTGTGTGTGTGTGATGCAGAATAAGAAATTTTTACAATCTCAGAAAACTTAAAGATGGAGGAAAAAAAAATTCCAGCTCAGCTCCCTTTGGTGACAATGAAAACACACACATATGAAAATATTTCAGAATAAGCATGAGAAAGACATATATGATAAGTAGAAATAAAAGTCTACAATATAATATATACTGGAAAAAAACTACTACTTTCAAAAAATGTAAAGTACTTGAAAAGGAAGAAAGGGGAAAAAAAACACCTTTAGTTTTCAGAGTTTCTGCTACTGCATATAACTTATCCATCCAGTCTTCTTTAACAAGCCAGTCCAACTTCACTGAACCTTCAAAAACAAAATTAAAGACAATGAACCATTTTAAATGGATGCTATCATGCTCAATATACTGAATCTTAGAAAATAATTACTTGTCTTGCTGAGAAGACAGCTGCAGGCAATGCAACATTTCAATGCTGGAAGATGCTGTCGTCCACAGACTACATAACCATGTAAAAGCCAGTTTCCTTGCTCTGTAGTAGATAATATCCAGTTTTACATCATAACTTCTTGCTTCAAATTATATACTAGTGTCAATGAAAATGTCACGTACAACATCATTTTATTGTTTAGAGACCATTCTCATGGTCCCATCCGTTCAGTGTTACTGGGAAAGCAAAATGAGATAATATGCATTCAGATGGATAGTTAGACTCCTAACTAGCCCTATCACAACACAGTTCTTTTGTTTACATGAATGTAAAACTTATTGCAGAATATGCATAATCTTATATCTGGCCTTTTATCAACATAGAAAAAGTTTTCATTTACTATTACAGAAATTGCCTGTGACTGTGGTTTCTAGATATACTGACAAAAATCATTGTAAAATATGTGAAATTTCATAAATCTAAAGTCATTTGAATATATACTTAAAAAAAGCCCCAAACATACACTTATAAATGAAACACATATTACAGTAAAACCATATGATAGGCCTCATCAGTGTTTTTTGTTGTGAGTATGCATTTATTGTCCTTGCTTAATAAAGAGAGATAGAATAAGTGCTATCATATTATTAGTGTGAGGATCATAACAAAGTCACTAATTCTAGAAAATTATATTTAAAGTAGTAGATAAACCAATTATATCAGATTCAACATAGATCACAAACTATGGAATATGCCATAAGTCTATTAATATCCTCCTGCTCTTAAAATCATTTTCATGATTCGTATTTTGCCTTTTTTAGTTATTCTTCTGGTATTCCCTGTATAGTTTCTATATAAAATTACTATCACCCTTTATCATTTAATTATACTGTATAACACCGACTCCCCAAATGAAAGGCATAGTTCCTTTAGCAAGATTGTCATAACTGTGTAGTACTCTGTTTTGATGCAGGGGCATATTTACAAGCAGAATTGTAGGATAGGGACTAATTTACTAGGCAGCAAATTGCTGCCCTCCAATAGTGGTATATAATTAAAGATATTAGACTATACATTTATCAATTATAAACTCATCATTAACCTTATTTAGAAGACTTATGAGGCATTACTTCATATTCCTTTTGTATTCAGCTAAAAGATATCAGGAATAAATGCACTTTGTCCCCCCCGCGCCCCCCCCCCCCAAAAAAAAAGTGTTAGTCACTTAGTCACTGCAGTCTTTCCTAAAATGTTATTTGCAGCTCTCTGTGGGTTTACAGACACATGATGGTGTTCTCTTGAGAGATACCTTGTCTCCAGTATCTAAATAAAATTAGGAAAAGATATAAGGTCATTAAAACTTTCCAAATATTATGTTGCTATGTAAACAATTCAGTTAGTATTGAGAAGGCAGGGAGAGGATGACTGTGGGTCACAAGGGACACGAGCATTGGGGACAACAAGATAACTTCCTTCTTAAGATACAGTCAGTGCTATGAAATTGGTGGAGAGCCCCATTTTCTGAATTATTTGCTATGAAAGCTTCTAATTAGAATGCCAGCAATCAATCAAGAACTATATAACCATTGTATTTAAAACGTACAAGTTAAGCTTTTTCAGAGTTTTGTTAATTGAGTGAAAATTATAGGTAGAGTTCAACACTTTAAACATTCTTTTTTGCACAAATCTTGCTCAGAATGTAATTTTTATATTCCAATAGACTAAAAATATGTAATTTAAGTTTTTGGTAAAACTTTCTTCATATTCAGTCTAGTCTTGCTACAAAGAAAAAATGGTTTAGATGAGTTGAAAGTATGATGAGACTAATAGCGGATGTTCTAGCACTTAATTTTAGGCACGTAATTTATTCTGGCTACTGACAACTTGGCATACAGTAACACTTTAAAATACCTAAATAACACTAGTTGTCTATATAGGATGCCTAATATACCTGAAAGGGTCTTAAAATTGATGGATTAGACATTGTATATAGGTCTATTCCTATTCCTATTCCTTACCCTCCAGACTGCACAGGGAGCCCTGGGAACCGCGAGGTGGCATCGCTGGCAGGAAGCTGCTGGATGCACAGGTCGGACACATGGGTCAGATGCCCAGGTGGGACTCCCCTGCGTATCCCAAGGGCCCCTTTTACCTACTGGAACTATGTCCTTATCTCAGCTGTGCTAACCTGGAGCAGCTACTGCCCGGGAAGCAGCTAGATGTTGTTGACACAACGGAATATGCACTCCTGGCCCAGACGGGAATTTGGTCAGGGTGTAGTTTCACACATTGGGGCTGCTACCATGTACTCTGCCAGCCACTGACTCCTCGCCAGGTCTTCTACAGGTGTTCTGACTACACTAGGTTTCTGTAGTTCTTTGGAGCCACATGTCCCTGAATGTATCTTGTGTATTTCCTTTTAAGAGCCCATGAAATATTACCGTTSTGTGCTCAGTCACATTTGTAGGCCTTTTTTGTCCTTAAGATACCAAAAGCATTCAGCGTCACTTGCCTGAAACTGTACAATGTTAGAGGAAATTGATGATTTATAAAAGGGCACAAAACTGACACAAATTTTATTATAAAGGATCATGAGGAACCTTCCCAATGGTGAAGGGAGCAAGAGAGATGCAATAAAATTCTTTCATGTATGTTTGGCAGGCTCCAAAAAGCTCTAGGAAGTTACTCAGGGTTGGGGGAAGGTGAACTATGTCATTTGAAGGAGACATTCATGTCTGTGACCATGAATGGGCAATCAATGGACATAATAAAATGATGTAATCATTAAAAGTCAGAAGGGAGACCTTGGGACTAAAACTAACAGATAGCTTCATGCAAACATCAACTCAGTTTTCAGTAGTAATCAACAAAGCAAATAATAAGAGTAATTTGGAATGGAACAGAGAATATCTTTATTACAAAGCATAGTTTACCTCACACTGAATACATTCTTCAGCACTGCAAAAATTTGGGGGAAGACTAACAAAAATGATTGATTAAAAAGATTATGGCATCAAAAGTATCATAGCTCACCCTGGTTTGAGCAGGAGGTTGGATTACAGACATCCTGGTGTCCCTTCCAACTTGAATTATCCTATGATACTATGAATTGTTATATTTTTTTAAAAATCAACTGTAGAACATGTCAGAGTGTTTAGCAGGTGTAAGCAGAAATATGACACAAGCATGGGAATCTATTAACTAACAATTAATTATTAACTAACAATTTTCTTTTTGTGAGCAAAGCATTGCTGACATCTTTAAGAAACACAATCTGATAACAAACAAGGTCCAGTAAGAGAGTTATCTATCATAGAATAAGTCACAACAAAGTCTAGGGAAGGTGATCAAGAGGCCAAGGTTCTGCATCAACAACATAAAAAAATTTCTTTAGAAGCTGCARGTGAGACAGATTCATTGTTAAATTGACATTCGCTGAGACCAGAGTTAGACTGAAGCTCTATCACTTGGGGAACCCTGAATGAGTCAGCGTTCATAGGAAATTGATAAGGCTACACTGATTAGGGCCTGTAGGCAAATGTTTCATCTGTCAAGATGTTTATAATCAGGTCTATAGTCTAGATTTCATAATGTGATTGCAGGGCACAGACTATAATTTATCGGATACAAATGTCCCATGCTAGATGATGACCAAAGTGAACGTCTTTATGTGTTTAGACTTTCCATCTTGTGTAATGAGAAACAGCTTAATAGAGACTGAAAGGAATAGCAGAAACACTAAAATTACTGTCACTGAAAAGCACAATGAAGTAACAGGTTTTCAAGAAGTTTGGATCTTTGAGTTAGTTATAGTATGGCTACAGAAAAAAAAAAAAAAAAAAAAAAGAGCAACAAAAACTCCAGAAAAACTCCAGAGATCTACTAGTAAACATACATTCATCTCATAAAAGGGCATTAGGGTTAAAACATCTCAAAGCTGTCTCTTCAATTATTTTGAAAGGCTAAAAGCAGGATGATCTTTTTCTAAGGCCTTGTTATACTGTATAGTCCCTGCAGGTGAAAAAAGATAATCAGACTGACAAAATTCAGTGAATGGACAGTTAGTGCTCTGTGCTGCACAAGCCAACAGCCTGGAGACAAGAGAGGAATGTCAAGTCCTGGTTCATTATTGCTTCAGTAGGTTTTTTAACTGTTGTTTTTTTCAGTTGTGTAACATTGATGATATTTTGGATGTCACTTGAATCTATTCTTGCATGCTCGACTTCTCTTAAATGCCTGCTTTAAGCACTGGAGCAAACTGTGATCTCAGCTACAACAGTGTAAATCAAGAGTAACTCCAGTGCAGGCACTGGAGTGACACGGAGTAAGACCAACCTCAGTCCAGAAAGGAGCTTACTGAATATATGCTGAGATTTTGTTTAGAAGTCTTTTCCGGCACAAAGGAATTACCCCTAAAGAGCATTTGTGTAGCTATGCAATATCTCTGTAGCACGTGTTGGTTCTTCCTCCCTGTAAACAATGAAGCTATTCTTTCCTGTGTTACTGACTCATCCCATCTTGCTGCAGCTCCTAGATCTTCTACTGTGCTGGTGTGCCTTTTAAGGAACAGAGAAGCTGAGAGAGGTCTCTAAAAATATGCCCGAGAACTTTCATGCCAGAATAAGATAGGCTTATGGATCTCAGTTCCATAGTTTGTTACACTGATGATCTTGTTTATGGGCAAAGAGGATCTCCAGTTCTGCAGGGTCTTCAGTGTCAAGCCTGTGCCCCATCTCTTACCAAGTCATGCCTGCACTCCTCTACACCGCACCCTGTGTCTGCACTTCTCAAGGCCTCTGCTGTCACCCAGGCCTCTATGTCTCTGTACTACATCATTATGTTAGAGTCCTAAAAAGGCGGTAGTACCACCCAAAGCTAAACAAAAGTAAAACATATTAGCCATAGACACTGGGTCATTTAGTAAAATTGTTGTTACATCTGCACTAAGTAAAACAAAGTTGCATGCAAGTCAGGCAAAGTTCAGCCAAAGCAGGCCTGACACTCCTCAGTCCTGAGGCCTCACAAACTCAGTACAAAGCTTACGGCCTGTTACAACCAATGGCAATACCATATGACAAGGCTGTACGGTAATAGGTACAGTCTTTGCACTGGTTTATACTTTGTGTTTTTTGGAAGGCCTACAGCAACTGATATATGATTTAACTTGATATGTCTGTGTCCCCTAAGAAAATAGGTTGATAACATTTATCTTATTTGTTTTTGATTAAGGTTTGTATTTTTCTAGTGTAAAGGGATCATGTAGTATTACTGCTTCTCAGAAAGGGAGAGAAATACAGAATGTGCCTGTCATTGCCTGCATCTGTCCTCATACAAAAATCATGAAACATAGATAGATAGATAGATAGAGAGAGAGAGAGACAGAGAGATAGAGAGATGTAAAAGACAAGCTTATTGGCCCCAGCCTGAAATAAATGACAGTTGCTTCTCCCATCAAAGTAAAGAAAATTAGAGGAAGAGAAGAGCTGCAGCCTTTTGGAAGAACTGCTGAATGTCACTTTCTAAAATGTTTACAGCTATTGAAAATTCTTTATAAAAGAGATAAGACATGACTTATGTTTTTCTGCTTTACTCTATTCTTGTAATTGATGCCATTTCCCCATACCCTGTTCTTTGCTGTCTGCCTGCTGCATCATGAAAAAATATTAGCTGGGACAAAGCAAGTTAAAATTCACTGTGAAAGCCAGCTGACTGATTTGGATTCCTATACTGGTCTTAGTATAAATTTGAGGGATAACAACAAAGTTTCATTATTTTTTGACATGAAGGAAGCTGCATAAAGTCATGTTATCAAAGGTACACTTTTTTCACAAAAATTATTAGAATTATTAGCATTCTTGTTCATATCATTGCTTATTTGTGTTGATAATTAAACAACTTTGCAAGTATCTTAGCAAGTCATTGCAACTAAAACTTTCTGCCTCATAGAGAAAGAAATGACTTAATAACCTGGTATTTTCAATATTTTGATAGTGACTAGGTTCCTGTGGATCTCTTAGTTTTGGTATAGAAACACAGCAGTGTATTCATAAATATTGGGAAAATTTCCAGTACTTTCTTTAAACAAAGACTTAGAAACATCATAAAAAAAAGAAAATAAAATAAAAAGCTGTAATTCTAATTATATCATTTCTTTAGTAGCCTTTTCTCTTGGAGCCATGGATGCCTGGGCCTCTTAGTGGACTCCCAAACACAGAGTTTGGTAGTTATAATATGTAAAAAGTTATGGGGGGGATGTTAAATATATCACAGTACTACCCATTCACCTCCATATTCGTATTTATATTCCAGAACATTCTCCTGATGATATACCCCTGAAATGCACCTTGAAATAATTAAATAGCTGTCCCTCCTTTTCTTCAAGGTACGGCTAGATGATGTTTACACAGCAGTTAGATTTCAACAGCTATTTTTTGGTTGTTGGCTTTCAAAAGATTTGAATCAGATCTCTTGATGACTTAAGCTATCCTTATTAATATGAATCACAAATTCTTGGCAAAATTTTTCTTCCAGATTTTAATATAAAAATTTTATTGAGTGACAAAAAATCACAATAATGTAGCTAATCAGTTGCATTTGCACTGATTGTGCCCATGTGTATTGCAAACAATTTACTATTGTTTGCAATAAAACACATTGAAAAATGTAATGGTTTGCTACGAAGCAGACTTCTTCAAAATAATTTGAGTATTATAGAAAAATAAAATCTTTGTAGGTTTTGCAGGATGAAAAAATCTGAAGAGATGAAACTTCTTGGTGTTTACATTTGTACATATGTTTTCTAATGTCAGCTGGGATGCAGGTGATTTATAATTAAAAACTGGGTCAAGAGTCATTCACATAGATAGTCTGATATAAAGCAGAGGTTCTTAGGTATGGATTCTTTTTCAACAAGGATGTACCAGGATGTGTCTGCGCACCTTCCAGAGACTGTTGCCAGTACACAAGTTGGAAATGAACATCTTATTTTGGAGGGAAAAGCGTTCAGAGCAGGCAGTGGTTGAACTCTTGAAGCCAGTCCATGGTTTGTTAGCAGTATAGATGTAGCCATTGAGTCTGTTCATGCAGACAGAACTGTTAACAAATAATTCAAAAGTTCCTAAACATGAACTAGTTAATAATGAATTCAAAAAGTTATGGTAATTTTAATATATACAGGAAACCATGAGTTACCATATGTTCAAGATGCTTTAAAGGGATCAAATACAGTCCCTAACAGGAAAAAACTTGGAATATAAAGGAGGAAAGTTCATTCAAGTAAAGAGAGAGAGAGAGAGAAGAAAAATAGAGATAGATATTGCATATTGGTTGCATGTTTATAGCTGTTAGAGCTGTCATTTAAAACCTCACAGATTCAGTAGTGCAGAGGGGAGTAAATGATTTTAAGCCATTCACCCTTAGTTGCAGCACTGGCTGCCAGAGTGCAGTGTCTCTTACCAGGTGACAATCGAATAGCTGAGCAGTTGCAGTTGTGCAGTCCCCACAACTACATAATTCCCCCTGTTTAAAATGTAGTGGTCTATAAACAGGCACTCTGCTCCTTGGTAGTCATTTTCATATAGCACATTCTAGATATGTAAGAATATATAGTCTTTCACTTAGAGCAATGTGAAAATATTAGATATTTACACCTGTGTGTTTGTGCACACTTTGCTCAAATGCTACTGCAATAAATAGAACTGCTAACCAGATATTCTGGTTACTTTGTTGATTTACTGTTTTTAATATTCTCCCAGTCAAGTACAATACCAGCAATGGAGAGCCCCTGGGATGGTTGCTAGCAGGGAGCAGCTGAGTGAATAAATAGAGAAGGGTACATAAAATTCAAAAAGGTCAGCATTCCTTCATGTTTGGACCAACTTTTAAAAGCTCTGTTGCTAGATATATATGAAGAATTATAAATACAGTCTCCAGCGTATGTGTTCTACAAATGTTTACCAGCAGAAACAAATGAGAATATGCTTATTGAAGCGAACTTGACACACACTGCTGGGTCTGACCAAACGAGTTCAGTGCAGATCCAATTGCACTGTACATCCCAGTTCAATCAACCTGCCTAAATTTGCTTTCAGATCTTTATTATAGATGACAGAAAAAAATAGTCTGGAAAAGACTTATGCGAAGACTACGCTTTTCAGCTTGCTGGCCCAATGAAAAGAAAAATGAAAGTGCCTTCTAATTTCAAATTGAACAAAATAAAACCCAGACAAAAAGATTTGTAGTTTTTAATGTCGCTGAAGAAAATTTGCCCTCCTAATATTATTTTGAAAGAACAAAATTTGAATTTCTTCAACTTTTTAAATTTGCTTTCATTCTTCTCCAGCTGAAACATCACCATGTTCAGCAAGAACAGCTTGTAAACTTGAAACAATTGCATTTTTTGGCAAATTACCTTTTGTATCTCATAAAACTTTTCCAACCATCATCTCTAGTAATGTATCAGTCTAGGACTTTGGCCTCAGTTCCTGGCTCTTCCACACTTGATTGAGCTGTGCAGTCTTTGTCCATCTCCACAAGCTGTAGGAAAAAATTCATAATACATCTGCTTTACCTCTCAGGAATTCATGTGGGTATATGTATATTTGAATGCATATGAGGTAATCCAGTAAAGGGCGAAGAAGAGCACAGAGCTATTACAGATGTGGGCTTCCCACATTTGTTGAAGTGGATGTAAAATTTCTGACATAAAAGACAAAACATGAAAGCTCAGGTTTACTGTAATAGTTACACTAAAGTGCTCTTGAAAGCCTGCATACAATCTATAGAATCTCTACATACCCTATAATAACTTTCTGAATCCTATAAACAACATGAAAGAAAATTTTCACATCATTTAAAGGCGCCTAAATTTGATGATTCTCAAACCAAAAATGGGCAAGCACTCTAGAAGGAAGCATCTGGTCTCTGGAGTAAACTGGCTAGCATGTTGAGTATACAGCAACATCAAACTGCGAGAAGTGAAAGCGCTGGTGACTGTTATCAGAATCCATTCACTATTTAGAAGTTCCTGGAATAATTCTAATTTGCATATGGTTGGCCTTCCTTTTGTACAACACATCACCTTTTGTCTATAGAAGTATCCTTCTTCACTCAGTGGCTAACTCTTATAAATGAGGATAGCACATTACATTTCCAGATATACCTAATTTGATACGAATGCTTATGGTACATCAAAGGTATACATATGCTGATGAGAAGATGTGATTACAGAAGGCATAAAAAATTCTATGATTTAATTTGAACAGCACAAATAGCCTTGTTAGTGAAGATGTGAGACTAGATTTTGGCAAAGCAATTACAGCACAGTCTTTGGTTTATACTTTCCCCAAACAAGCCCAACACTCAACTGTATTAAGAATTTCTCAGAACAACTCAGTCTACTTAGTGTTAGGAAACAATAACAATCTCAGGTATATCTCCATGCTGCAGTGCCAACTTCAGTTGCGATGTAGACATAGTTTAAGATAATTTTCACGTTTATATTCATGAAAGTATAAAATGTATACCTATGAAACTTAAAGCCATTCATCAAATTCAGTTTCATATCTCTCAGTGATAAAATTCACATTGTATGGGAAAGTGTGGAAGAATGTTGAGGAGACAGGCAATGGAAGCTAGCCAGACTGTTCTGTGGGAAAAGGAGCATCAACAGGGCATGTGGACCCATAGTCACGTGGCTGAGCCTGTGCCCATGTGACGCTGCACCTGGGCTTCGACTTGAGATTAGCGATGAGCTCCATGTCCTTACTGCGCATGTGTATAGTACGTAAAAACCACATATAGTGCCCCCCCGGCGTTCCTCGCCATGGACCGACGCTCAGCGGTGCCAGGGAATCTCCCGCTCCTTTATTGCCTCGATCGGGAAATCGCTGGGAACCCCCGCTCAGACGCAGAGGTCATAAACGCTCAGCATCGACCTTAGTGTGCCTTGTGTTTGTGTGTCTGTCCCTGCCGGGAGTCCAGGCGTCGCCCCTGCCAGACCCTTACAGACCTTAAGAAATAAACTAAACTGCATGAATAAGTAGAAGCTAATCAATTTATTAATTGTTCTGATGTAACTATAAACTCTAAAGAATATTCCTGGCAGCAAGAATTTCTTGAAAGGTTACACAAAGTCATGTTTTAGAAACGCAGAAGTATTTAAAATGAATATCGGCCTGAAAACGGTGACCTGTTTGTTGCATATTCAGCTACCTCAGCGATTAGTCTAGTAAAGCCTATCTAAATAATACATTCAGGAGAGAACAATGCAGTTATGGACATATAGTCAAACCAATATCATATTTAAATAAAGTAAGTACTCAAAAAGGAGAAAGGTCTAACAGAAAAGAGGAAAAGGTGCAGAATAGAACCAGGCATAACAATTAAGCATAATTAAAGGATTAATGAATGCTGAAATGTAGACCTAATATACTATCTAGGGCAAGGTTTGTTTAGGTTCACATACCTTTGGGCTTTTTACAGGATAAGCTGATACTCAGAATGAAGAAGGCAACCTACCTTACACGTATTTCAGGAACAATATATGCATTGTACAAAAAAAAAGGTCAAATATTGTGCACGTTTTGTCATTCCTTTTTTATGCGTAGCTTGTCCTTCCCTTACATGAAATCATTAACAAATTGCCATGGACCTGAATAAACAGGAGTGTTCTTCAGCAATAAAACTTTTCTTCTAAAAGTTTTCTTATTGTCATATTTGACAGTTCAACATCACCTGCATTACTTGAACTGTATAGAGAATATTAATTTTGCCACAGAAGACTGAAAAAAAAAAAGTTAAGAGAACCTTTACTGATTCTTCTTTGGTGAAGAAGCAGAATCATTATATAGGTAAACATTTATTTAGTACCTGAGAGATGAAACCTCTGTAATAGTTTGGGCTGGTCACAATCTTGATAATAGTCTCTCTGCTTGGCTACAGCATTTATATTTTACACATTTTCAAGAAATCATAGTTACTTTCAGATGATTAAATTTGGCTGTCTAAATATTTTTTGTATTTTTAATCATAACCTTTGCATCTGGGATATATTGCTGCTATCTTCCATTGCAGTGATGTTTCAACATTGAACATCACTTTTAGGATGACAAGAAGTAAATTTTCAGCAATTTCCTTGGGGATTCATAAACTGGTCAGGTGTGAATTCAAGGCTAGACACAGGAAGGTAAAGGATCTACATGAGGTTAGAAAGGCAGAAGCCAGACAAAGGCAGATAACAAAAGTAGTACAGGAAGTAGTTGCTCAGCAATTTTTAGTACTAGAGCCTATTTTTAAATCTTTTAACTTTCAGACTTTCCACAATATAACTTGGCCCAGATGGGGGTTCTAAGTTTAAAGAGAAAACTCAGTGCTACACTTGTGCTAAATTCTGATGCTAAAATTTGATTTGCTTATGAAACTTTCAAAATCTCAAATATCTCAGATAGGGCTGAGACTGCAGCACAAGGCTGGTAGTGTGACTGAGCTGACTGAAATGCTTTAACAACCCACATCTCCAGCCACGTGAAGAAACAGATCAGTAGAAGCTGAAAGATTTGATATTGCTGAGTTTTTCTGAGATCTAGTTGCCTATTCAAACCATCCCAATCCTGGAGTAGAGTGGCTGGACCTAAGAAAAGCCACGGCCGCTCCTCCTTGCAACTTCTGCAATTCTTTGTCTTTTGAAGGTATGCACATCACAGCCACCAGGATTTTGAAGGTTTGAGTTTCTGGCACATAGCTTCCAGAGGGCTTACCAATACAATCCTGAGAGACATAGCAGTGGACCTGACCTTGACAACAGTCACCTGTTTAAAGATTCTTTCTGGATGAGTGCCGTCAAAGCTACAGAAAACAGAACAACTGCTTCACTCTCTTTCTGCTCTCCCCAAAATACTCTGCTACACTGCGTTGCCTAGGAGAAGGCTGACACTAACAGTGCTGGTGTTCTAAGATGAGCGTCCAACCATGTCTTTCTTCCCTCCCTATTTTTCTGCCTCATCTATTGTCTCTTTATTCTTATTTGGATTGTAGGCTTTTGAGGGAAAACTCGTGTTCTGATTCTGTCTTTGTAGAGCACAGTACTTAACGTGTTTGTGGGGAAGGCTCCAAGGTACTAAAAATGAGAATAATAAATTATAATTTATTGTTACAGTAAAATCTGAAACAACAATGCTGTAAGCAGTTTAGCTTAAAAAAAAATACTGCAATAGCATAAATAATTTATGTTCTTGTTTTCTGTTCTTTAATGAACAGATTTAATTTTCATTTATGATTGCCAACTTAGAAAAAATGTTGTGAAGTACTACAGAGATATTGTACATTTTTAGATGAAATGTTTGAAAAACAAATGCAAAAACTATTATCCAAGCAATTCCTTTCAGCATGAGAGTAGATTAGATAGTCTTTTTTTTATTGTGATGTATATGTGCAATATGTTTTATGTCAGTATTTAGGAGTATGCATTTTGCTGTTGAAGTATGTATAGATACATACACATTGATTATGGGGTTTGCAGCATCACATGAGATTGAGGGCAGCCAAAACTTCCTGTTATAAGATCTTTTTTTCAGTTCTGTTCTTCTCCAAACATTACTTTTTTTAACTGAAATGTTATGAGCGTCCACTTTAAGCTGTATTTTTTTTTTAATTTAGAAAATCTCACAATTATTGTGTGCTACATACTGTAGTCTCTCTCTGTTGAGCTAGTTCTCTCCTGAATGTGGGGCAAAGCTAGACAATGTGGATGATATATACAATCTTTAAGTTTATATGACTTTTCAAATGCATCCCATTCCAAAGTTTCATCAAAAGAAGATAAACAAGTATACTAGATTTAGGCTTCCGCTGAGATAGGGACTACCTTTAGCCCAAAGTGTGGCCAAAACCTTAAAGAAGTCTAAGTAATCTCTGGAGTTTAGCCCAATAGGTTTACTCAGAGCTCATTTAATACACAACAAAAATATTCAGCTGTTGCAGCCTTCAAAATATCACAGCTGAAGGAGCTATGGACAGTTAGTTTCTGTCTTCTGTCTGAAAGCCTGATAGCTAAAGAGTGATGCAGGTTTGCAAGCTGAGAAAATGTGTATTAGATATTAGCCTTTTTTCAGCAGGGATCCCCTCTCCTTCTGCTACACCTTCCTAACCACAGCAAAAGCTGTGCCATTTTATAGAAAATAAAGAATCATTTATGGATTGAAATATTCAGCAAGCAAAAGGCAGCATGAATCTCTAATATAGTGATCACAGTATCCATGTGTTCAGAGGAATCATATTTTAGGGTTTTCCACTCCCAAGGTTGCTTACGGCTTTGGATTAAAAGCCTTCAAATTTAGAAAACCACAATCCAAAAACCTGTACCAAGGAAAGTAAAGAACTGTTTTAAGAAGCTGGAGAACTAAGTTTGAAGCCAAGAAGACACTGAATTATCTGTTCTCCTGCTTCTTGAATGGAGGCTCTTATCACTGGGCCATTATAAAAACTGGACAGCATGACTTTCTCCTCCTCCACAAGGAACTACATTTTCAAGCAAATACAGCAGTGACTTAATTTTTTGAATGATCTGAATCTTCTGGCATGTTGTAAATCTCATCTAATCATGTCTTAATAAATTGGGCTCCTGAGAGAACACAGTTTTCTCCCGCCTAGCTGTTCATTTTCCTCTACCTCTAATGTTGTATTTTCCTCTGCTTCCGGCAGAACACAGGTAGTCAACTGCTCATATACATATGCTCTGAAGAAGAACTGTGGGTGACTAGAGGTAGGGAACAGAGATGTGTTTACTGAGTTTTAGGTGCTTCCAGGGCATGGTAGCTGTTGAGCAGAGGGAGCGAACCACATTTTTTGTCATATTTAAGGTCTAAACAAGTCATTTTTTAAATCTATGCGCAAAATAATTAAGATTAAAAGTATCCTTTATTTTATGATCTGAAGGTTTGAAGATCCAGTTTTGGGGGACAGTATTTTGCATTTTTCTTTCACGGTCAATGGTGTCTTTCTTTAAGCTCAAAATGTTCTCTGGAAGCCTTTTTTAAAGAAATAAAGAGGTGGGGGGTCTTACATGCTGTATCTGCAATAGTAAATTAAATACACCTTGGAACAATCTCTACCATCAGGAGCATTCCTTTTTCAAAACTACTCTACCTTCTTACTGTCAAAAGGATTTCACCACACCTAAGCTGCCTATTAGGAATGATGTCTGTCTAGTCCATACCAGCTTCTAAGCCACACATGGAATTTGCTTGGGGAAGTTTTAGTGAGTCAAAATCGAAGCTGAGCTGTGAGTTTTAAGCCCATATTCTAACTTGGCAACTCCCAACTTAAAGCCAATCAAGTTCCAGTGCCTGGGAATATTCTTTAACACCATTTAACTTACTAGTAGAGATGTAGACTGCTCACCAGGGATGGCTATGAGTATAGCACGTCAACAGATATCTCAGCTGTGTTCCCTTTGATAGATATTCAGGAAAGTAGACTCAGGAAATTAACAAACATGAATGAAAAGTTTGTTACTACTGCTCTGTCCAGCATTTTGTGCAAACAGTGCAGAAAATGCAAGCTTAACATACAATTCAGATGACTAACTATAAAAGACAATTTATCTTCGTGTAATAATCTGGCTCTAACTATATGCCTTTCAGCTTCCATAACAATAGGAGACATAGTTCTTCCAGATAACAGGTATTCTATATAATCAAGATTCATATACAGAACAATTCTATTTCTGCACAGAATGAAGCAGAGATCCTGTAGAAAATATGAATTGTACAGTCTCATAAAGACAGCATTGTAAAGAATAGACGTAAAGAAATTAAAGAATTAAAGAATAAATGTGTGAAATGAAGGCTGTACATGATTCATTTCTCACATTCTAACTTTTGAGGGCCTAATTTGTGAACTTAAGAACTTTAAGAATAGAATTTTGGATGTAATTTAAAGTCATCATAGTTATGTGCACATGTACATATATATGCATGTATGCATATTGCCTGATGTTATAGTTTCAGATTTCTAAAGTGCACATTAATTTCTGATCAAGGGAAATTTCTGCCTACTCAGATGAGCAATTGACATACCTTGTCAAGTCCAAACATCAAGGTATGTAGTAAATACACTCTGGTTTAATACAGTAACCTCTGATAAAGATTATCAGCATGAAATGTCAGGAACTAGAAAATGAGGTCAGACAATGATAACTAAACCAATTCACGTACTGTGACTAGTTGGGGAAAAGGATGCACTTCCGTGCTGTATGGATGAAAGTGTAACCTGCTGTAAAGCTGCTTACAGAGCCATTTGCAGAACATGCTAATATGCAGCTTTTATCATGTGCCTTATGTACATTCTGAATTCAGTGTCTGCTAGAACCTGAAGTCTATTTTACATTCTGTTTGACATTTCCTTTATTTATAGCAGTTTGTTAAGCTACCTTGATGAGGAATTAGGATACAGGCTTTACCCACATGAAACATTTGCTCTTTAGGAAAAGGACAGTTACATAAATGGATTAGCTTACATAAATGCATTAGCTGGAAAAAATATAATTAATGATTGCCCTAAAAAAAAAGAGAAAGTTCCATAAATTGCTATATCCTATTTTTTTTATTCAGAAAAGTGCCATTCCATATTGATGTTAATAAAAATATATTTTAATGTATTATAGATGAACTAGTACCTGTGAATGGCAGCACTTCATTTTGTTTTCTTTTATGACCAATTTTTGCAAATGCATGAAAAATGTCTAATCTTAGATTATACAGTAAGAACTTCAGAGAATGTCTTGTATGCTTGTGTCAAAAGCTCCTTGGGGGCAAAGCATTAAGTCAGGAATGATGTTTTAAAATACCTTTAAGAGCTTCAGTTTTAACTTCAAAATCAAAAGAATTGTACTTAAGGCAGGGAAAAGTTCTCATGTCTCTTTGACTTTTCCATTTAAATTAACAGTTCTGGGGACTTCTGAACAATGAAATACATTAATGTCATCAGTGGAATCATGCCAAACAACTTTGACTATTATCATGAGCTGAAGCATTACCTCAGGATGTAGGCTTATTTCTGAATTTTCTTGCTTTAGCTGCTTGAAATCAGATTATGTTTTATTTCAAAGGTGCATGAAAATATTTTATTCATAAACTAGTTTTTCACATTCAGAGTATTTAACACTAAGTAGACTTTGGGAAAATAATCTAAAACTGGCTCGAACTCTTTCTAAGCTTTTCAGCATCTAAAAGAGGCACAGAATGATATTGTACCTGCCCATGCAATCCAAATTCTAAGATGTGAAAGTGTGAATGAGCATATCATAAAATTTTAGAAAATTTAAAAAAAAGAGGAAAAAGTGCAAAAGGTGTGTGTGCATATGTATATATGAAACAGAAAGAAGGAGATGCAAAGAGATAAGAAACATTCAGTCAACAGCATTCTATACCTTTTACTTTTAGGAAAGCTAAGCAAGCCTGAAGAAGAAAACTGTCATCATAAAAGTGAGAGGAAAGGGAGTCTTGAAAAACGAAATGCAATACAGTAGAAGTGAAGTTATGGCAATTTTGTGGAGCTGGTGACAGACATATTTGCAATCACTGTTGCGAGAGGAGAAAGAAATGTCAGATCAGCATTCATATCAAATAATATTAGAAGGACAGAGGATAATTACAGTTTTTCTTATTATAATTAATGTGATCATGTTAACAAAAGCTTAAGGATAAGTACAAAGAAAAGAAGTTCACCAGAAATACTGGAGATGTTCATTACTGGACCTTACACAAGGACCTTGACGACTTCATATATGAACAGTAATCGTGTTGTATGTTAAGACCAAATACACTTCTGGAATATAAACTACAGAGGGTGATAGAGCTGCTGAAAATCTCTAGAAGATTCTTGAGAGGAAAATAAACGTGGTACTATACAGCAGGAGTTCACTGACAAACCTAGAAGGGGAGGGAGATAAGGCTTTGTTTGAGAAACGAGCAGAATCATATAAAGCATTGGAATTATTGGTGTTGGGAGACTTTACCTACAAAGATACTGAGAAAGGCAGAATAGCAGGATACATAAGATAGAATTTTGTGTCTCCTAATTCTGGATAGCTGTAGAAGTGCTTATCATCTAAACTACCTGTGGGGGGAAAACAGGAACTTTCAGAGGGTTATTCATTACATTCTAAGGTAACCCCATAGCTTAGATCAGATCACTCATACTCTAGAAGTGCCTTTCTGTTTCTTTATTGACTGTAGAGCAAATTGAAATAACTGGGGAAGATGTAGTAAATATTGACAATGGTGTAATATTACTTGAGATGAATCTCAGTGAATATTTTTAAGGCACAGTGATATTTTTTGATATACAAAGGTAGAAAACATCTAGCAAAGAGTCTCCTACATTTCATGCTAAAACTAGGAAGGCAGAGAATGTCAAGAAAGAAGGTAGTTTGGGTCAAATTGGTCATAAAATGAGTGTTCACGATTCTCATGTTAGGGAACAAAAATAACATCAAAATACAGTGTATGAAGGAATGAAATCTTTTACTTCATATTACATTATTTTAGTAGAAATTAGAAATAGAAATATTTTATATTATATAAGATTAGATTAGATTGAAATAATAAACTCAAAGAATAAATAAGGCATCGTAGGAAGTCAAAAGAGGTAAAGAAGTCTCAGAAATTATTCTTAATGAGCAATATTGAATATACATATAAAAAATATACTACTTGAGAAAAGATTGGACATGTTTTAAAAGACTATCTTGGCTAAATCAGGATAAGTCTCAAGCACAAGCCAGAAGCACAGAAAAAGTGAAACCTAGGACAGGGTACTAAGAACAATTTCACATGGGCAAAATCAGAAAAGCCAATGCACAAATGAAATGCACCAAGAAATAAAGATACACAAGCAGTTATTCTGTAAGTACATTAATTGCAAGAGGAAGACTATGAAATTGGTAAGTGATCCCGACAAAAATGAAGTATGTAATGCCTTACTAAATTGATGAACAGAGATCAGGTGGCAATTATAACAGTGAAAAAGATACAATCCTGGTCTAGAATAAGCAAGAAACAAGTTTAAAAGTACTCAGGTCTAAGTTGCACATTTTGAATTTAATGGTTAGTTTCGTATAAAGATACTTAGACCGTGGTTAAAGAAACCTCAAAGCCAAAACCTTTATCTCTTGAAAACTCAGGGAAGGTTGGTGAGGTATTAGAAGACTGAAAAGAGCTATATGGTCTCTATATTTATAAAGTCAGAAAAGAAGGAATCAGTAAATATAGATCTATCTGGTTATTATCAGTTCTTGGAAAAATCCTGGGACAAATAATCAAAGCACCTATGTGTAAATAATCTGTTTTCCACGTATAAGTGTGTAGGATGAAACATAATTGTAGCAATGAAATTCAAGGAAGAAATGAGACATCTGGTGGTAAGAATAGTACAGCACTGCACATGGCTGGGAAAGCTTGGGAGTCTCCACCATCACAAATTTTTAAAAACAAACTAGGAAGAACATCTGCCAAAAATGACTTAAAGCAATTGGAGCAGGACAGTGAACGAGATACCTTCCTGCATTCCCTTCCAGCCCTGCGATTCTGTGAATTGACTAGAAAGATCAGACAGAAGAATGTTCCCAGTAACAATACAGAACCATTCTGAATCAAGTTCCCATACAATAAAAATAGCTTCTATTTATAAAATGAATGAAATGAGTTAACTTATTTATATAATTTATGTGACTTTTGTAATTGAGTAGTAGCTGGCAAAAATAACATAAATTCCCTTTCCCTTGATTCAAAGAACATTTAACTTAACACCTAGTACAAAAAACTTAAGTGCATTGTCTATAGTATTCTTAAACTGCTCACATTACTGTAAAACTTAAAACTGCACAACTTTCTATAAAAATCATAATTCCAACATTCAACTTTCATTAGCTGTAAAATAATTTCATTTTTACATGCTTGATAATTTTTATCTTGATTAATTGACTTCAAAATCCATTACTTCTTACACCCTCTCAAACATCCTTTCCTTGTGATTGTATCAAGTTTCATATATTGCTCTCCATATACTAGACAACTTTGATTTCTTTAGTACCAGTTCAGAAAATTACTTTGTTTTAATGATACTAAAACACCACTTTAATGACTACTTGCTTTTAGCACAGATTTTTCACATCATTTGTGTCTTTGCCAAAGTTCAGTAATATATTCATGTTACTTGGGGAGAAGGGAGAAATAGTTAAGGAACATGTCACAGATTCACTGAGTTTAATGCCAGAAGGGATCATTAGATCATGTAGCCTTAATTTCTTTTTTTTGCCAGTTATTCTGTAGGAAGCCCAATTAGTTGAGCTAAGTAAAGGGTTTTTTAGTTGTCTTGTTTTTTGTTTTTTTTTTTGAAGAGTTGTATATAGCGAACATTCAAAGATGCTAACTTTATCTGATGAAGGTCCTAGTCTCCTTGTGTGGTGAATGCAGTGAAATCAGCTTCTCAGAAGATCTACTGAGGGAACAGAGGCTTTAGATTTCCTACATTACAGATGATATCTGCAAATATTGCAACAATTTGCATTGTTATACAATGAAGACAAGGGGAGTTGTCCTTGATAGTTATTCCTTGCTAGTTTCTTCTCCCAGTGACAACCACATATATATATAAAATGTGTTTGTGTACGCATGGTTGTGAACTATCTCTCTGAAACCTACAAAAACTGCTGGGCATTAGACTTGCAACGCTGTGGTATAAGATCATGCATATTCTCGGTCCAACATAAGTCATAGTTCCAGTCAAACTGGAAACTATCCAGAAACTACTGGAAGAGAATATGAAACTGTCACTGATACACAGACCAAGGCTGGGATAGACCAAGAAGACCATATTTTACAAAATTACTAAAACTAGGAAGTAATTTAGAAAAAAATCTCTTTGCTTGCAGAGAAATTGCATAAGGGAGCTTCCACTTTGGATCTTTGATGCAAAAGAATAACACAAGAGATAAAATATTGATACACTGTAAACCAGGCATAATATTCTCAAGCACCATAAAGACTATATCCACTTTTCCTGTGTTTTAAATAGAAGTTATTTAAAATTAACTTAGTTTTGAATTTTGAGCCCTTAAAAAGCTGATGATATTGCTCATCTACAGCTTTGTCTCCTAATAACTGCCTGATATCTCCTTCTCCATTTCTTTATGTCTGTTCTTTGTATTATTAATTTTATTCTAGTGAATTTTTTATAATCTTCCTTGTATGTTCAGTTCTCCATTCTGTGTTGTGCTGTAACACAGATCAAAAGATCAAAAGGTATATTCTGCTTGATGTCACATCACCTTGTGTGATCTTTTGATTTCCTTGTGATCAACATCTTCTTGATTTTATTGGATTGGATTTAACCTGATCACCTAACCTGCAATTAATTTTTGTACTCAGGTTATTATATGTACTTCTTAAAATACTGTATAGTATATTCTTTTAAAGTGTAGATTCATCTCTTTGGAGACAAAGAGATGTCTTTGGAGTAGGGATTGTTTCCTCCTGTGTACAACACCTGGCACTATGACTGGCTCCTGAGTCATGGCAATGACCCTTAATAAAATGTCTATGTATATATGTACATATATATATTTATTTATATATATAAAGAGAAAGAAAGAATTATTATAAAGAAGTTTGCTGTACCTATCAACCTTTATAGCTGCATCTTCCTTTTTCAGCTAGCAAAGAGAAGACTGGAAAGGCTCTTTGAAAATGCTTTTTTCCTTCTACTAGAAGCAATTAACAGGACACAAGTTGTAAAAACAATGATTGGCACATGTGTGCCAAAAAAAGCAGGTCCAGTTAATAAATAAAATTGCAAAATTTATAGTGTTAGCACTTTACCCAACAAAGATAAATGAGTGAAATTAACTGTTGCACCAGTTCATTTACAAACTTCAAAATCATATGGACGGTTAAATTTGCTGACAATGTCTCATATATCGGATTTTATTTGTAGAATCTTTTCTACTGTAACATTGACAAGGATCCTGTTTCCTAAAATCTATTTCTTTTCACTTGCTTTTAAGAAGGTTTTTTGTCACAGCCTGTGACTTGTAATACTTTGAAAATCTTTACTGAAATTTCCCCAACAATCCTTCATTTCATGACACAAGTTGTAACATAGTCTCATCCAGCTGGTGCTGAGGGAGACACACACACAGTTCACACTGAGGATCAGTTCTATCATTTTTTAGCAAATATATCCCTCAAGACGTGGAGGAGCTCTCTCTCCTCTGGTACTATTGAGACATTCATCTCTTCAAGATGCGCTGGGGAAAATAATTAGCCTCTATGAGGGAGAGAATACTTTTCAGTTCTCACATTTTAGCGTCCAGCAATCTGAAATAGATCTGTGTGGAATGAAGTCCATGGGGAGAAATTAGAGCATAAATTACTTTTGTCTTAAGCTTTTAGACAAAACCACCACTGTTGCCTGAAAAGAGAGGTAACTATTTGTAGTCAATACCACATATGTGTGTGTGTGTGTGTGTGTGAAATATACCCTAGTATATATAAGATCTCCATGCACATGTTTACACATAAATTACCTTAAGTCAGTCATTCTTCAAATTTGTATACCAGGTGTTCCCTGTGATTTTCTATACAGCTTATTGCAAGTACTGCCATATTGAAGTCTAAGGAGAAGGTTTGTCTATACTTTTTCCTTTGTCAGTTTTTAATAGATCTAATTACCTAATTATCTGCTCCAGTGGAATGGTGGGATGTTGTAACATTTCTTCTCTCCCCCAGGGAATATGCACAGCCCCTAGGAAGTTGCCATCTGCTTCCATTTAGAGTACTGGTGAAATATTCATTTAAGCACTGAAGGTTGCCAACTTCATCTGTCACTAATCTTCATTCACAAAGGCTTGACCATTTCATTACTCTGATTCCTTTTATTATGGGAGAGAGACCAGTTTATCATCAAAAATGAAGAGATATGTTTGTTGATGAAAATGTCCACAGAGACACTTGCAATCTCACTGAAGGCAGAAAGCAGCTAAAGTCAGGTAGTCCAAAACTGCTATTTTCAAAATCACATTGCCAGTACTGGTTTGATCAGTTCATGAAACACATACTTGCTGAAGTCATGCAATGATCATGAACAGCAGGCATTAAAGACAAACACTACCCCCTAGAAAGCAAGCATTGCTGGTCTATTTACAGTGTGCAGTTCAAGGCCATTCAGCAGCTTACCTAAATAAATGCACTTACTAATTACTAAACATAAAGGATCTTGAATGCTCTAACAGCCCATGTGATTTGGTGGTTATCAAATGGACTGTGATCCTCCCCAAAGATTTTGCTTTCATTGCCTCAGTCTGGGTAACTTACTGACATGGAACTTTAACTGGTCTACATCTATTTTCTAAAAGATTAACAGTAGGATTAATGAGAAACATTTTCTCCCAAGACCTATCTGTCCATGCAATCATTTAGTCAGAATATGTGCAGGTACTGGTTGAAATTGTCCCAGTTTTCTCTACAGCTGGGCAGATTAGTCAAACATAATGAACCTTCCAACGTCTCAACCATCAGGTAGAGCACCATCTAGTGTTTTGTAACAGAGAGTTATAACTAATCTAGTAACATTTACACAAAAATCAAGCAATCTTTGACTGAGCAAGCAGTTCTAATGAAGAACAGTTTGCCTGAATGAAGATTATTTTTATGAGCTAGAGATCTTCAGGGTCAGTCTCTGACTTTCTAGCCAAGATTTAAGGCTGTATAAACTGCTTTTCCAAAATAAATTCTAAATGCCACTTTCCCCTTTCATTTTCAGTTCCCTGAAGCACAGTCATAATCCTGATCTCCCTTCAGTCTTGCTGGGATCTTTCCCCATCCAATGTAAAGTCAGACCCCAAATCTTGTCTTGTTCAAGGTATCACATATCTGGACCACGTTCTACCTGGCTGAACTATCTACCAGCTGTCTCTACAGAAGAACTGAGATGATTTTCATAAGTGTCACATTGCTGTGTTTAACTAAGGGTATGTTTATGAGGGGAGCTTTAAGATGTTACAGGAAAGAATGTCTTAATTATATGTATATATATGCTTGGATACCACGGTGATTGGTATAGTAGACTTTATATTTATAAAAAGTCGACCATTCTGCTGTATCATGAATTCTTTCATACAACTTCCTTAAAAATGAAAATAAAAACTCCTACAAGAAACCAATTTCAGTACCATGAGGGCATTGTTGTATACTAGTTTACAATATGAACCGCAAGCCAAGATAAAAGTTTTATTTTAATTATTTCCAGAACTTATGCAGAAGTGATCAGTTGTATAACCATGTCACTGTAGCACCAAACTCCTCTAATATGAAGCAATTTTAGATTGTGAATTTTTCCCCAGAAGATGCATTAATACCATTGTGGAAACCATACAGCCTGTGTCTTTATTACACCACAGCGTGTCTCTCTTTACTAAGATTAAAACTGTAAAATAATTACTAATCACAACCACTTTGAAATTGGTGTCCTACTGCTATTATACAGTGTTCACATAAAAGAAAGAGGTTAGCTACGGTGTTAAGAAATTTGTTTTTAAAGTGATATTCAGAAAGAAGAAAAAAAAAAACTCACCAAAAGAGGGAAGCTTCCATAATAAAGCATTAGTTGGTGTCCTGATTGCCTACTGTTGTCATGTCATCTTTCTGCAAATCCTGATCAAGATGATTTGCCTGGTCAAATATCAATGGGATAGAAGGAGGGGGAGGGGATGGAAAAAAGTTAATTAAGATTAGTTATAGATTAAAACAAACACCCCTGAACCCTCTGAACCCAAACTGCATCATTAAGTGATTTTTCCTTGTTTCCCTCTTCCACCCCCCAAAACATCTGAACTGTAACTCTCAATATATAAAGAAATTTGATTGAAGTTTCCATTAAAACCAATATGTATACATTTTTCTAGGCTCTCTTTTTAAAGTACTTATGCTCTATAGTTGCAAATAGACACACTAATAGGAAAAAAACAACAAACAAACAAACAAGAAAACCAAACTACAATAAATCTTTTCCCTGGCCTGAAATGAATTTGTGATTACTCATGTATTTCTCATCCACGACTTCACTTTCATGTCCTAATTTGTGCAATTCCTTTAAATGTTTCTCACCTCTTGCTCTAGTTTAGTCCAGTAGATTACACTGTCTCCTTTTACAATTGTTCTGGTGACTTTCCTACAAGGAAGTCAAAGTGTTCCTTGTATTTAGGACTGAGTATACTCTGCTGAAAAGACCCCCCAAATTTGACATATCACAGCATCCTGCTTGCCCTCACAATTGCTTATGTTGTTCACATTCTGGTCTCAGATTTGCCTTCTAGTTTACAGCCATGGATTCAGTACAACAAGGACTCTGTTGTGTGGCCCCCTCCATGAACAGCACAGCTCCACCTACTTCAGCTTTGTAAAGACTAGCCTGTCTTGTGAGATCAGCTGTAGTAATTTATACTTTACAGCATTTACAGGATCATGCTTGTTATTTACCACCAAGTTTTGATCCGTTGTCATTGTTTCCTTGTAGCAAATTTCTGTGGTCAAAACCTAGGAAATGTTCACAAATTACAGCTCTTATTTTATTCTCAGAGTGTTTGGATAGGAAAATATGCTTTCTTGTACTTGATCATTATTGTGACTTTTTGTTACATCCTACTTGTTCTCTCTATATTGGATACTTTTCATCAAAGGACCACAGGCTTTTCAAAAGGACATGTCCACATCAAAAACTGTATTAATACATCAAGAAAATAATACTGCTATCCCTACTAAAAACAAAAGAACTTCTGTCACCTAGTCCTGAATATTCCAGAGCCTTAGAGGCATCTTCCAGTTAGATGTAGAAGTCCTCAACAGTCCTCTACATTGCCAACCACTTTCCCAGTCTAAGCAACTTGACACTCAATGCCTACCTAAGCCAGTTAGGCTCCAGAAGCTAGGCACAGCAGCACCTAAGAGTCCAGTTCAATAGTCACTCATTAAGTATGCCTAACATGTCTAGACACAATCCGGTCCTCATACAATGAAGCTTGATATCTTCATTTTGAATTTTGCCCTTTATATGTAAGAGTCAAAGGATAACATTCAGAAATAGCTCTGAGGTCAGAGTCAAGTCACTCCCCTTCCCAAATAAGTTCCTCGACCAAGAGTCAATAAAATCATGCTCCCTCACTTTCTGAATCCATGAATAATTATTTCTTTCTAAACAGTGGTAGAGCTTAAGGAGGAAGGGATGAGAACTTCTTTCCTCCTTTGGGGTTTCCAGTCTGGTCTATCCTATGGCCTGATGTTTAAAGAAGCTCTTCTGGGAGACAAAAAACATGGTTTGCATCCAAGTGTCCTCTTTTCAGAGGAAGTATGCTATCTGCTGAGACTTCTGAGTTCCTCAAAGGGATTAGTGTCATCTTATGGTAGTGTAGCTAAGGGTGATAACTGCTACAGCAGTGTTGGGAATTGAATTAATTTTAATGAGTTCATAGCCAAATGCACAAGCCTATGTGTAATTATCTTTAGTTGCAAACTTGGCAATGCCACTTATTTCATGAATCACTCTGGTGCTGCTATTTTTGATGCATCCTTCACTTTAAATCTTTTTCTTCCCAAAGACATTCCACACTGTCCCTCAGTCTGAAGTTCTGTTAACACCAATTTGTTTTTAAGAGCTTTAAAGACCTGGTCAGTTAATTGAAATTTTAAAAAAAGCATTCTTGAAGTTCTTTCTTCAGTAACTGCACTTTTTTTTCTCATATTTCCTTCTTACTAGATAGGTCCTTTTTGGTTATTTATGTATTTATCTCTCTGATTTATAAGTTTCACAATGGGCATTTAGCCAATACTCATGAGGAGTTTTTGCTGGTCAGCATTCAATATCATCACATTTGGTGGCAGGGCACAAACATATGACTGTTTGTGCTTCTTTAGATACAGGGTGTCCAAGACACACGTTTGTATCACATCATGATTTTTGTGACAAATTTGCTTATTTTTCATTTGACTGTGGGGTTTTATGCCACACTGACTCTGTATTTTCTTCAAACATCTGCCAAAGGCCAACTTCTGAATGTGAGAAATTACCTCACTCTCAGTGCCACCATGTTTGCCCAAAACCCTTACAAAGGTAAACCAACCAAACAACATGAGTTTAAGTTTCACTGCTGCATATGGAGGGGGAAAAATATTCTGTTCCAGAAAGTGGTTGACACATAGCCTTGATTTTTCTCAAAATGATGATAGTTCTAAGCCAGTTATTGAGCCAGAAAATCAATTGCCCAACAGTTGAAAATCTTTTGTCAGGATATAGCATCACAATGCATGTGATTAACAGTTATATGCTGGTGTCAGGACTGTGAGTGCGCCCAGCCCCTCCTCAGGTTTGGCTGCCTGGGCTCAGGCCAGCCTAGAGGCAGTGCAGCTGGTGGCCTCGAGGAGAGCTTTCCCAGACGCTCTGCGCAGAAGCTGCAGTGGAGGCTCCCTCACCCGTAGCTCTGCTAAGAAGCTTCAGCAGGGCATCTCCCCAGTTTTTGCTTGCGAGAGGCTTTTAAGTGGAGGCTTTCGTGCCTCCTGAGCTATGTTGCATCTGCATTGCAGCTGTGACCATGCCTAGCCATGCATCCCATCGATCCATACCTGCAGGTGACCTCCTGGCTTGACTTCAGACTGGCCTTGTCCCTGTGGATCTCTCCAGCAATGAGGACTCTCAGTTGAACCCCATCACCACCACAGAATCTGCTCTGCTCTCACGGGTGGTGGGATGGGCCCTGGTCAGTGAGGCCCGGCCCTGCTGCCATGAGGACCCCCCAGCTCCCAGCCCCCAGCCCTGGAGCTGCTGGCCCTCTCTGTGCCCTGAAAGCCAGATATCACTCTTCCTCTTGTAAAGGGAACAGTACACACAGCACTTGGTACAACGGACGCTAGTGTTCTCCCTCTGGAGGAGTTCTGGATCACCCAGTGGTGAGGGCTCTAGAACCTGAGACTGAGCCTCTGAAAGAGGTGGGCTTCCAGATATCCAGGTATATTTAGCTGTACTTGCTGGCTCCTTCTAGGCTCTTTCTGTCTCTATTGCATTGATATCTGAGATTCCTGACTCCCTTCAGGCAAGATGACAAACGAGGAATTAATCAGAGTTCTGGCCCATGGAGGCAAGACATGTAAAAATTAGGAAATAGTGACCAAATTTTAGTCACTAATGTTCTTTTTTGGATTTCCTCTTTGTTTTCTTCAGTTCATGACTCTGAGGTTCTAAGTCTGCTAAAGGTATCGCTACACTCCTAGCCAAGGGAAGACGCAATATAGAGAGAGATATATATAGCTTTATAGATATATATGAAGCCAAGATTTTATTGTCTATTGTCTTAGCAATCCAACCAAAATACAGTCCAATCAATTAGCACTATTTCAGTTACAATAATACTGACATTCCTAATCAAAATTAATACAGAAAAGCCTCATTAATAACGATACCTTTAAAATTGTTATAAAAGAAAACTCACTGATATCTTCCCCTTTTCTCTGGTGTTATGCTTACCCTTTCCATGTCCCTCTGGGTCCTACAGTCAACAGCATCAGTTGTCCTCTAGCAGTGAGTGGTCAGCATCTGTGCTCTTCCCTGGGAGAGGCTTGATGCTTGTGGCCATGATCCCCTGCCCCTCAGTCTCAGGGTGGCTTGCATCTCTTTTTATAGGTTTTCTTGCCACAGCCTTATTGGTCGCCAGCCTCAGCCAGCATAAAGGGCTATCGTTGGTCACGCAGTGACTCTCTGGGTTTGTCAGACCTTTACCATAGATGGCAGTCACAGGCGTTAGGCTCAGACAGGTTAATCAATAGTCACTTGGCCACTAGGAAATTTTTGAAAGAAGGTAAAGCTAGCTCTGGGCAAGGCAAGCCCAGGGTCCTAAGACCCTGCACTGTCAGGTCAATGTGAAGCCTGTGGCCTTTTGGTAGTAATGGCAAAAATCAAATTTAGTGGGCTACAGTACTATATAAATAAAAATAATAAATTTAAATCACTCTTCTTGATTTTGACATGACTATTTGAAAACAGAATTTGTCTAAATACGGTACTCTCTGTTTTCTGAATGCCTCTTATCTTTTCATGTGGTTTCATTTTTCACTTATGTTTCTACTTCCACTTCTGGAAGTAAATTTCAAAGTAAAAGTGTCATTATAGAAGTCCATATTAAATCAGATAAAGGTAACATTTAGTTGCATTTTGATTCACAAAGTTCAAATAAGCTAAGCAGCAACCGAGTTAAATAAATCATTAAAGGGTTCAGCTCTTCCATGAAAGTGTTGTGTGGAGGGCCATGACAGGGTTAAACTGGTGGAAAGTTGCAAGTAGCAAGCAACAGGAGCCTCAGACAAACATACTCAAGGACACCGGTGCAGGTGGGAATGATACATCCTGAGAAAGTACAGATAAACTAGCAGAAGCCAGTGGGAACCAAGGTTAAGGGCAAGACAGCCTTTCCAAACAAGTAGCAGAGTACAAGGCATGACCGCTGCGTGCGTGATCGGTGTAATGATTGGCTACCTGTGACATAATCTGTATGATGATTGGCCTAGCAAAGTGTGTCTGTGAAACCACTGAAGCAGCTAACTTTTTAAATATGCTCAGAAATAAATAATAAATGTCTCAGGACGCAAACCCTCCTGAGTCTGTGCCACTCATCCGCCACAGTGTTGTGTGCAACAGCAGTCCAAATTCACGACATGCAGGATTTTCACGGATCCTAATTATGCTTCTATGCATTGTTCTCAGAATAAAGGCATGAGGAGAATATAACATCGTAGATTAGATTTATTTGACTCATTTTCCATTTGAAAGCAGAGTGTTGGTTTATAAAGCTGTTACATAATGGGTAAGAGTTTCTTCAAAAGTTATAAGGAAAGCAATGATGACTTGTATTTTGCTAAGTTTTAATGCTGGGAATCACGTGGTTGCCATTATATCTGTTCTGTCTTTTGAAGGGGTGCAGTAATTTAGACAAGACCCCCCAAAATCAATATATGATAGTGAACATGTATATTTTAGTTCAAATATCTATTCGATATTGAATCAATTTTTTGTCCGATAACTTTTACATCACTTCTCTTCACAGTTTATTATAGAGCTAATCACCTACTCTGTAACACACACACACACACACACACACACACACACACACACACACACAAATTCAGTTTTCTTTATTTGAATTTGTCCAGATATCAGCTTCCGAAGGCTATTTTATCCATATGCCTTACTTTTCCAAGTCAAAGTACCTTGAGTTTTAGTGTTTCCACCCTGTGAAAGTGCTTCCCTGCTCAGGATATACAGAGAAATTTCAATACCTGGAAGTTTGCTTTATTTTACAAGTAGAGTAAAAACCAAATATAAAACATTCTCCAAATAAGAAGAGCCCCAGCTCAGAGGAAAAAGTGTGCTAATATCTTCTCTCATGCTTTATTGCTAACAAGACGAGCACATCTAAATCCTGGGGACTTGCACTGAAAGTTTTAGCTCTTTTTTCTGCCCTCTCTACACTCACCAAACGTCAAAACAGGAAACAATAGGAAAAAGGTTTTGAAGGCAAAAATATAGGAAGCTAAAGACCAGGACCTCTTCAAAAACGTCCTCTGGAATACTCCCATAATCCTCATAGGACCAGTGGGACGGGGAGGAAGACAGTTTGAGTGGCTGCCAGAGATGGTAGTATAAGAAGCAGATTCAGCAGGAATTAGAGATACGTTGGGAATAAAGGGTGCCAGTACAGGAGAAAGGGATTTCATTTGAACCATGGGGGAACAAGACCGCTGTCACTTACAGTGAAGAAGGTCAAGGGACAGAATTTAAACTGAAGAGCAGGAGAAAGCTCACAACTGCAGAGGCATTGACATTTTGGCATGATGTTTCTATTACAGATTAAGAAATTAAATTTTGTAAAACTTCATGCAAGGGATAGGTCAGAGGATGGAAATAATCAAAGATGTTGAAAGCAAACTGTCATTTACATAACATCCTAAGAGTATGAGCATAGTGGTACGCATGCTATTATTACCTGAACGCCACAGTTCTAAGAAATAATATGGGAAGCGGGACATCTGGGTCTTCATGAAGATATTGATATACCAAATTTACTGGGAACAGAGTGGAAGGCAGACAACAGATCACTGTAATATTATGATATAGAAATAAGACAGAGCAGAAAATGTTAGTGGTGAAGTATATTATATCTTAAACAGAGCCTAGAATCAAACAAACACACTAAAAATTTAAACAATTTAACATATAATCAAAATGGATTCCAGTCCCAGGGCTGAAAAGAAATAATAAATAATAAATATTACCTCCAAATCTGAGGAGAACTTCTGAGCAGAAAATAATTGGTAGTGGGAGATTACTAAGGGGAAGTATAATACATAATACATAACCCTAGGAATCCTCATTTGGCAATTGCTGGAGATAAGATACTGGGCTAGATAGATATTTGATCTAGCTCATTAAGACTGTTCTATATTCCTTTTCTGAATGTGAATTATCATTCGTCTTGTCAATGCATTGTACATAAATGCTGTATTTGGAGACTACTACAGGATGGGAGCCTCAGTAATCAAGGAGTCTCTGTCCAAGATGTGTGCATTAGAGGACCTTTCCTCTTTATTTGTTAGGGTTTTTTTTCATTCAGTTGCCTTTAACTCTATTTTTCTCTTATTTTTCAATTTTGTTTTGTTTTGTTTCATTTCAGGGATAGCACAAAAAGAGAAGTGTCATATGAACATCAAAAACGCGTCCCTGACATTCACTAAAATATTAATATAGCTAATAAGAATAACTTTGTCAGATTTATTGCAAATGAAAGTATCTTGAAACTGATTAAAAACTTGGAAGTATTAGAAATTATTACCCACACTGCAGGATTTTTTCCCCATTTAGAAAAAGAAGTTTTTAGAATTTATCAGGTTCATTGAATTAAGTCAGTTGGAAAAGCACAAATTATCTAGGAGCAAGTCTTCCCTCCCACTTTTGTGATCACAGCCCAGAATTCCCCTTTATCTGAACCAACATGATGCTTTAACTTGAAAGATAAGTTTGCATTACCGGAAAACTGAAGTCACATGCTTGACAGAGAGGTCTGGCTGTTTCACACGTCTGATATAGTGATGGAGCCACCCGTCACTTCACCCTCTGTGGGGTCTACAAGCGATTCCACAATAGGCTCCCATTCCCCCCAGTCCAAATTTTAATCCAATATTACACTGGGTCTACAAATAAGCAATAGTGAAGATATTAATCTGAATCTGAATATTATAGATAGTTGGCATGTTCAAGGGGAAAATTTTATTTGATTCACCTCCTATAATTGGAAGACATAAGAGCCCCAGAGGGCTTTGGGGCTTTTTGATCTGCCTTGAAGGATGTTTTCACAAGCTGAGCACCATCTGTTATGCATCTATAGGTTTAAAGTGATTATGTGCAGCATAGTATATCCACATTAGTAGTACACCTACCCATGTAAAATTATAATTAGAGCAGAAGCATGAAAGAGTTTGAAAATATAAAATGAGCTTAAGTGAATTAATTACGATATGACTTAGAAATCCGGTTAAGTTTCTGCATTTTTATCATACTTACAGAAAAGGCTATTTTCTGCCATTGTTATTAAAATCATCACTCTCTAAAATTACAGTAGTGTATGTCACCTACTATAAATGCCTGTATTTTAAAGAGATTATATTGTAGTAAAATTTTCAACTAAATATTCCTTTTCAGTCATAATGATGGATGACAATAACCTATTTTTTATATTTTTGTGCCAAAAATACAATATAAAATGTTGCTTCAAAAAATTATTCTAAACAAATTGTTGTAAAATAATAAGTTATAAGTCTCAACATGTAAGCATATCAAATGATCGACTTACTAGACAGAAAACACATATTTTCACCAGATTTTGACTGTCTTTAACTGGTACTAGTTAAACAATTCAATATAAGATTTCCATTTGTTTAATAGACTATTATGAAAAACTTCATTTTTTAGCCTAAATTTGTTGTTTTCCATTTTATTCTGTTATACAGAATACTAGGGTGAGCAATTCATCCCCACTTCCGTGTACACTTGTGTCTCTACAGAAATCTTTTAAATCTTCATTTAATCTAAATTTCCTCCAACTTATCAGTGTCCTTCTTGTAATTTAATATAAGACTTGTGTGTCCATAGATGTGATTTAATCAGGGCCACACAGAATTATCTTGTTTGATCCCAATCATGATGCAGCTGGACATGCTTTTCTATGCTTCAATCAGTAACAGCTTCTGCTCTTCACAATATGTCTCGGCTTCACTTTGGGACCCGCAGGAAAGGAAAAAGAATGTTCTATTTTGGAGGACAGAGGTATTAAGTCCTGGATGCAACATTCTAGCAGAAGATGCTAGGTCCTAAAACCAGTACAGTGTCTGGAAAAATAAAGCGAGCACAGAGTAATCATCTCGGTATTTATGAGATAACACACCAGTCTGCGAGATGCTGAACTCTTCCCTTGAGGTCAATGTAAGTTGAAGACACATCTTTGCAGGACTTGGTTTATTATAGGCAACATCAAATGCAATAGTAAATTTAACTACCACTCAAGCAGAAAAAATGTGACATGAAAGAAGCATCAGTTAAGATACCACATCCACAGTGGCTGTCTTTCAAAGTTTCCAGAGGCTATGATGGATGTTATTGTATTGCATATACATTTTCCCCAACATTCATGAGAAAAAAAAAAAAAAGGTCAATTTTTTTCCAGTATTATACGCTTTGCCCAGCACTTTGGAGTTCCAGAGATGCCCATAGATGCAGTACTTTTAAAATACAACTGGCCAGTGCAGATTTGTATAAAACTGAAAACACTTTCATACCCTGACAATGCAAATTATTTGCAATATTCCAGAAGCCATTCATCTGACTGCTAGTTATCTGTAGTCTACAAATGTCCATGACATCTATTCTTAGATGTCAGATTTTACAGGTCACAAGAATTAGAATGAGACCCTGTTAAGGTAATATAAGAGTATCTCTGTCTTTGTATATTGTGAGGAGAGCATTTCCAGCTGATGCCCTTTTGACAGTAATGAGCTACCAGATATCAACATAAATTTGTAAAAGAGGGCTAAGCGTGTGTGTGTGTGTGTGTGTGTGTGTGTGTGTGCGTGTGTGTGTGTGTGTGTTTAAATGGAACAACTTATAAGCATAATAATGTAAGCTGTCAGTATTAAAAACTTGTTTATATCAATAGAAGAGTTCACCTCTAAAAGATTTGAAAATATAGAGCAAATATAGTCAAAGTATAGAGAAACAGACATTCACTTCTTTCAAAGGACTTGCAACTCCGTAAATCAGAGRTAAATTTCAAATCTGTCTGGGATGCCATGAAACAAGGAGAACAAAACAACTATCAGCCTTGGAAAAGAAAAACTGCTATTCACAAAGACCTGTGGTACTGTTAGGGCAAAGCCAGTGATCATGTGTACATGTTTTTAATTTGATTTTCACATGAAAGTTTAGGTGAAAGATGCCCTACAGAACAGAGTATTTCAGACAAGAAGTGCTTTTTTATGTGAAACTGCTTTTAAAGGAAGTTTAAATGATCAAATGTAATAAGAACATTTATAATAGCCTGACAAAGTAAAGAATCATTCTCTCAAGTTTACTGCTCCAAAGTTTGTACCATGTTTTCATGGAATGAAAGTTAGTAAAATGCTTTTAAAGAAACATCAGTAAGAAATGCTGCTGTGTAAAATAAGAAATAGAGGCCAAAGAAAGATGCTGCTTTAAGAAGTTCAGTTCATAGTACAATGCGTTTTCTCCAAGAAACCAGCTTCCTGCTACTGATACAATAATAAATAATGAACTTTGAGGTCTTTTGGCCCGTTCTACAAAGATTCATACTAATGAAAAAAATTAGATCCAGTCATTTCAGAAACTAAGCTCCCATCCCTACTTCCATTTAAACATGGCCTTAGCTACAATGAAACATAAATATCTAAGACTGGCATTCCCTGCTCCTTTGCTCAAGTCAGAGGACCAAATCATCACTCACTCATATTTCCATATTTTTGGGGGAAGTGGAATTTGTGATGACAGATATTATCATTACTGAGCTCTGGAAATTTTCAGACAGCTCATGAGAGGTAAAGTGTTATTTTGAATGTATTGATGTTCATCGTATATAGCAATGCTGCATGTTAGCAATGGAAAAAGAGGAGGAGAAAAATCCAGACGTTCTTTTCTAAACAGATCAGGACTGACTTCTTCCAGAGATTTAAGTATCTATCTTGTCCTGAGCGAGCAAATAGGTAAACCTTTTACAGCCTTCACCTCATAACAGACATGTTATGAGGTGCCTACATTTCTGACACTAAGCATATGCAACATGGGGGATGTTTCAGAAATGTTATTTATACTGCAGCTCTTTCAGAGAATAGATTGAGGTTTCCCTTATTATTACTATTTGTCTGGCTTACTGCATGAGCACTAAAGTCACTGTAAAACTGAGATATTAATAACTACACCAATTGAAAGTTATCAGTATAAAGAAATATCACTTTTGGATACTTGTCTGAAGAAGCAAGAGTTAATTAATAACTAAGGAAAATGGTGAGAGAGATAATACAGTCAGATCCATAACTACAGGAAGGGATAGGGAGGTGGGAGAGAGTAGGAGATGTATTATATAGGCATTGCTGGTTTGAATTCTCCTATATTTTTAAGTGTATTCTGATCTGGACTTTTTTTTTCCATTTTACTTTAGCATGTGTCATTGGATCTGCTAAAAAGACTTGCTAAGACTAAGAAGTCAGCTTCTAGTTGGGATACATTATGTGATCATGCTGAACTGGCAGTGGAGTGACGGACGATCTGAATCTCCTGCTGTAAAAGAAAATGAGCCAGTGGAGGCTGCAGAGGTCAAATTCACCTGGTATTTAGTTGTGTACCAGCTCCTATAAAGGAGAGTTAAGACCTTACGAAGGATATTTTTTCTCTTCTGCCTATGAACTCCTTCCAGGACTCATCTTTTTAGCCTCTGATCTGTATCACATGTCTTACAGCTTTCTAACTGCATGAAAATTGTGATAAGTGGTTCATCGTCTCATGAAGCGTTGCCAGAACTTATTCACAATGCACTGCTTAGATAATCATGTATTTCCATTCTGACATGTGAGCAGCTGGAAGCTAAAAGAAGCTCTCCTCTGTAAGACTAAACACCAAGTTCTTGTTTTGTTGCAGCTCATGACTCCTCCACACCAGTAGTTCTCAATTTGTGGCCTGCTTTGATTTATAAAAGCAATTCAGCCATGTGAATGGTCTGCCAAACTCTGTAAAAGGATCCCTTACTCTGGGGATCTGCTTAGAAATTTCTGCATTTCTAAAAGATGTGCTGGACTGCTGCAGAGGTCTGAAGCCACTACCGTCTCTAAAGACCTGTACATTTCAGTTCGGGCGTCTGAACATTTCTGAAGCTATTTACTTCCCGTAACAGATTTGAAAGCAGTCCACAGGGAAACTATTTCAGCAAAAATCATTTATGAGTGGATTAGGCTTCCCCTGATTTCAGCCAAAGGCCGATGAGACTTGGCTACCCATAAAAATGTTTACATTTTATCAGTTTTGTCTGACTGGTGAAAATTTCATTTGGGCAGCAGGTGTAACAGTCATATAGCACAGATGTTTTGCTGCCCATTGCTGCAGTCTAAACTGAAACCAAACTTCAAGGGTGGAGGCTCCAGATCTCATGCCATTTGAGTGGGCTAAAGAAACACATCTTATAGACAGAGCCAAGAATTTATTGTTAGTCTAATCAAAGTGTTAGCAATATAATCAAAGGTTGATTATCAGCCATTTACATTGATATTAACACTTATAATGTAAACTATACCATTGCTAGTAGTTTTTTAACAAGAATACAGTTAAAATCAAAACTTTCTTTTGTTTTGTATCTACGTGTTCTCTGGAGATAGGCTCATCCTTCCTACGCGTTATTATGGTGAGTCATCAGACTCCTGAATCCTTCACCAGAAGTATGAGGTTGATGGTGGAGGGGTTTTTTCCTCTTCTCTCTTGGGTCCAGTTAAAATAATTTCTGTATCTTTCTTTCCCAGTCCACTTGCTTTCTCTTTCATCACTGTTCAACAAATTCCGTGTTATACCTGTACTTTACTAATTATAATATGTTTTACATACACTGGATACTTACTCTTCACTACTATCCCTGAAATCAGATTTCTCCAGCTCCCAGGGCTGTATTTATTTAGTGTTCAATAATTGACCTTGTGTGTTTATAGCCCTGGAGCGTCTGTTATTGTCCTGTGCTGCCACTTTCAAGAATTTCACTGTCATGTTGTGCTTTTACTTTTGGGTGCCTGTTTCACCATCTAGCACTCTGTACCATTTCAGCAAAGCAATCAGCCGACGCTGAAGAGAATCACATTTATTCCAGTTCTGATTTTGATCATTTTAGGCTAAAAATGACTCCATGACTTCAGACAGGAAAGGTAAAAGAAACAAAATTTCTGACAAAATCGTCAGGCAAAAACTCTCCCAGAGTTACTGAAAATGAAAAGCCTAGGGTGCTGGGTGACAGCCATGCTAAGAGCAAAAAAGCTTGAGCAATTATGTTCAGCATTCCTTTAGACAATAATATTGTATGCCAAATTTAACATTTTTTGAAATATTTCAAAATATGTTTATTCCTAGAATCAAGGGTAGCTGCTACTTTGCTTCAGAGCTAGATCAATCCACAGATATTATGCTTCTCAAAAGATTATTATACATGCAAAAGATGACCAAAATCAAAACTGTTGGAAGATTTTTCTGTTGTTTTGTCAGCCCCTGCCAACTTTAATACACATAGAAGAAATATTCAGATATGTAATGATATGCTTTCTTAAAACAAAACAGCATGGTCATAGGGAAAAGGCATCAAGATCTGTAAGGCTGGTGCATGTTCAATGGTATGAAGATGCTGGGTTGATGCTCACGCAGCAGCTGCTGCAACAGTAAAATGACTGTCTTCTCCCAGGCTACTGTTTTTAGAGGCTGCATTAGGCTCCATTTGTGTTGTCATATCCAATCAAAGATGCAGACCATATTTTGTAATAAAAATATAAATGAATACTGGCATTGGTTTGGGATAATCAACCATCCTTTTTTTTTTAATTAATTGTAAAAATACATTATGCTCTCTTATATACCATGTAGCTGCAACCTGCTCCAGAGTCTGCTGATAACAAAGTGGGCCATGACTGAAGTAGCATAAGGCATTCTTCAAACATAGCTTAGAGTCATATAAATCAAAGCAATTTATAAACTCTACTTGGTCATAGATATTATGCTGGCTATTGTTTTGTTAAAATCTGCATATCTATGAGAGAGCCAGAGGGTAAAGCTAAAACAGAACATTAAGCAGAAGCAAAGAAAGTAAAGACATGAAATAAATAAGGGAAATAAGACTACAAAAAAGTTGAGAGAATTTTGAAGCTTTGTTTTCTGACTGGAGAAGGAATTGATGGCATTGGCACTGTCTCCTGCTGAAGTTGCAGAAAGAAGACATTGCAAATCATTTTTTAAATGAAGGGATTTTTTTTTTTAAGTGTGGTTTTGTTATGAATTTCACTCTTACCTAAAACAACTCTCAAGTGTCTAATGTTCTGGATCAGCTGGAAGTGGTGGGTCAAAGGGTAGCTGCTGCATCTTGATTTATACCTTAAGTTCAATATGCAAAGATTTCCGGCCTCATGTCCAAATTACTTCTAAGCACTTGCCTCTTAGATTCAGCCAAAAACTATGCTGAATACTCTTTATAAAAAATAAATATTTTATAATGAATATTAAAATGAATAATAATTTTACTTACCTTTGTAGAAAATAGGAATGTATTACTGCAAAATTGGTTATAACACCCACAGAATTATTTCATGAAGCGATCCCTTGGATTAAGGATAAACATTATTCAAGCTGTTCTGCTTATAAAGTCCATGGAGATCTTATTTATCATTTTCCTTTAGTGGAAGTACAAGCTAATTAACATATCAATGTCCTTCTGCAGACAGGGTTTTTCTGTGATATTTAATACAAATCTCTTACTGGAATTTTTCTAACTATTTTAATTAGCTTTGCCTTTTGTCTCATTTCATCTGACAGAGAATGGGGGTTGTTAAAGCACAGCCTAATATCTGTATTTTATATTATGAATGTAAAGCACAAAGATAATGCTGATTTACCATTATTGTTATTAGCAGTAGTAGTTCTGAGCCTGACAGCAAAATACAGATGCAGAACTACAGAAAGATTTTCACTGGAATTTGTATTTCCAGTGCATAAAGGTAGGTGCTAGCAATGGGCTGCAAGTTGGAAGTTACTCCAAGACATAAGCTAGAAAGGTGATATCATCTCTGGTACCATTCCACCAAACCATAGCCGTTGAGGTAAGAGCAGCTTTACTGGCCTGTGGGCCAATATCCTAAGCAATGGAAATACGTCAGAAAACAGTCATAACAAAGGAAAAGTTGATCAAATGAATGTTCTGCAGAAAGGAAGATGGAAATGCAAAGAAAATCAAATGTGCATAATGAAAATGAAGAAAATCATAAAAACAATTGTTCTTATAAGACTTTTGTTTGCAGAGGTGCGGAAACAGTCTGCCAGTCAGGACAGCTAATGGGGCTACATGAAACTACCGGCCTGCATTCTAAACTGCCCATTCTGTACGGAGAGAAATCTCGGCAATTCTTCAAGGGAAGAATCTCTGGAGAATGTTTATCAGACCGTCTTCATTTTTTCATACAAGAAATGAAAACTATAATGTGTGTGAGAATAAATAAAACTACCAAAGTATAGTTGACAACATATAAAAGCATAATTTAGAAAATGTATGAGAAAAAAAGATTTCTCCTATTTTTCCCACTTCTTTTCAAGTGCTCCACACTTTCAGATTTGGAGATATCTTTACATATGTAACAGTTTATTCTATAAATGGTTCTCATATATTCTGAATTCTGCCTTCAAACAGTACACATTCTGGTTCAGACAGTGGTCAAGAAGGCAAACAAATGAGAAAAGAACATGAGAAAAGGGCCAGAGGTTGATGAAACTTAACAATTTTGAGTATGTGTCTGTTTTTTCTGCCTGTCATCTGATATACTCTCAGGGAAAGTAAAAGTAAGGAAGAAGAAGGAACTAAATATCGGCCTGCTCTTTTCGATTTTTAGACCTTATAAATGTTTATTATTGATAATTGCCTTTATTTAATAGTATTTGCATTTAGTGTGACTCTTCTGGCCCTTTGTGCATTGAGTGGTGCAGGATGCAGACATCACCCTCTCTATGGTGGAGAACAACAAATGAGTAGAGACAAAAGGTTATGACAACCCAGCTATCACTATAAATGCTTATTCTTTGTATGCCAGACTTGAACTTTATTTTGCTCAGCCCTTCCTTGCTGTACATTTTTGCATATTGATGGAGGAATGGTTAGGGGAATGGTTAAGTGAGAGAGGGCATACTGTGATTGGGGTGAGCAATCCCCTCTTCAGAGTAGAGGAAGGAATCTAGGCCAAGGCAAGCGAGCCTGCTGAAAGAGGCTTTATCTAGGCCAAGGCAAGCAAGCCTGCTGAAGCCTGCTGAAAGCGGCCGTATAGCGGCCTTGAGCACTACAGAAGAAGGTATTCACAAAACTGGTAAACAAGTCTCGGAACTAGGTTCCATATATGAAAGCGGACCCCTCCTCATCCTTGTGGACACCTCATGGACAGCAACCTTGCGCCAATCATGTATCTGCTTTATGGGCGTGGACAGAAACTGTAGCCAATCATGTAACTATTGTTAGCGCATGCTTATTGCTTATCCATATATATACTTTGTGTAAACTCTAATAAGGGGAGAACAATCATACTCATATTGAGACTCCATCGTTACTCCGGGCCCGCCTCCCACTCCAGCGTCCTCCAACAGCATATGTCTAATTTTCCAGTATATAGATTTTCAGGAACCGACACAATCTAAGAATAACTGAAAACACAAGAAAGAAATGCAATCCAGGTCATCTATGAGTGCTTAATGTAAATGTTCATAGAAATTAATGTATATGGAAATGTCATACTTTTAAAAAATATTAAGCTATTTGAAACAAAGTTTACTTTTGAAAATATATTATTGAGAAAATTAGTAAAAAGACATTATGAAATGCACAAAGTAACAAACAAGTGTATATTTATGAAGGAATTTTAAAACAAACAAATGATCCAAGTCTCTGAAGCATGTAATGTCATTCTTGAAAATTGTAACCACCTATGGTAAGATCGCCCTTCTTTATAATGAAGAACTTGATTTCTCAGAGTGGCTGTTCTGAAAGTCTTTCGTGCTTACCTCTTTGTAATCAACAGAGCTCATTTAAAATGGGAGAGTAACCGAATTCTCTCCAAACTATTGAATATTATATCAAAATGTAATTTAAGTCTTTCCTGTCAAACTGCTATCTGACTCTTCTTGTTATATCAGAATAAAGGACTATTCAGTATTGATTTTTATGTGTCTTTTGAGGCTCATTTGAGCAAACTACTGCTAAATGAATGACAATCTGTACTATATCTTTGTTTGAAAAAGGAAACTACAGTTTTCTGTTCAGTCAGGGTCGTGTGCTGCATACATTATTTGAACACCATACTCTCCCCTAGAGTACATTGCTATTCTACCAAAATTCATTTTACCTGTGCAAAATAAGAGTTCTCTATGTTAGTGATAAAGGACTGGAATGTGCTGTTCCCTTAAATTCATTTTTGCAAAGCTAAACCCCCTAATTATAATACACATATGTGTATGCATTTATATAATATACATCTATTTGAGGTGCAAGGTGTTGTGTTCTTATTTAGGAAAACAGAAAATGTTATTAGTCAACAATAATCTTGAGAAAAAAAAGGGAATAAATAGAAAATTAATAGAAATTGATTTTGTTTTCATTTAAATCATAAAGAGTTAAGAGGGTCTACCTCAATAACATGACTGATAGATTGAGAACAGTCACACATCAAAAGACTTTGGTTCTGCAAATACTTCAGAACATGATTTTTTGGGTAGGGAATTTTTTTTAGCAATCATTTACCCATTTTTTCCCCAATTAAATGAATGGACTCAGAGGCTTACAGAACTTGGCAGCACCTTTTCAAAAACAAAATGATGTCAAGGAATATCTATCCTGTAAGTAGGACAAGGGGAGGTCTTTTCAAGTCCAGCTTAATTAATGCAATTTTTATATATCTTCTGGGGTATACCTTAGCTTTGATCCTGCCATCTAATCTTCACAGAAAGACATGTGCACTTTCAGGCAACTGACAAGAATCCCAGTTGGATATAAAGCTCTCCCAGCTGCTTTTAATTGCAGGGCTGGTGTGGAAACAAGGTCACATTAAGGCCACGTTATGAGGCCACAGTAGGCAGACAAGACTCTGTTGTCAGTTCAGTAAGCTCAGAAGTCCCAAGGAGGTTTCCCTAATGATTTCTTTAAACATAATCCTGCCTTATTATCCATATGCAAACTTATTGTTATTAAGCAGTGGGAAAGCTGAATTTCTGTTTAGTTTAGCAAGGTACTCCTTTGCAGCGACAATAGTTATTGAAGTAGAGTTACTGCACTATAAATTCTCTTGCATTTGTATTACCTGTAAAGAAAGGGCAAGCTCTTCCATTTTATTTTATTATTGCACAAGATATGTTCTATTTTGCTTTATTTGAACAAAGGTCATTCCTTAAGAATTTTAATTAAACAATAAGCAGCTATTGACATATGATGAGACGAAAATTAAGTTTTATTGACCCAAGAGGTAAATATTGACCAGGACTTACCTCCTGGTCAATAGTTTATTTCAAGGATGTGTTTCTTGAAACTCACTATCAATATTTAATGTGTGTATATTTATACATGCCTATAGCTGTTGAATCTGCTTTGGTTCCGCTATCTTACAAAAGTACAGAAACAAAAGTTGACACCTTTTTGAATAAATGGAAGTAAAACCACAATAAAACTTTTATTTTCTCTGTCTGAATTCATCTGAATAGTCCTCTTATATCCTAATACAGGATTTTTTTTTCCCTTTTGAGCTTCATTCATCCCTTACAATATTAAGAAAGACTTCTGCTGTATCTGTGCCATTATGTCTGTCTGAACTAGATAAGTAAGTAAAAGTTATTTAGACAATCAAGAAATATTCATTTGCCCACATACAACCTATTATTACATACTTTTGTATAATACAGTACTAAAGAGTAGCACAGCTAATCACAAAAATTTTTCAGCCAATCAAAAACCAATATTTTTCTTGCATATAACGTCACTGCTAGAAAGGCTACAATAGAGACTCAATCTTGAGTCCACCTGAGATCTTTGAAGTATCACTTAAAGTGGGAGGTCATGTTGCCTATCATGCTAATATTTAAGAAATCACAAACAAGCAGAAAATCAGAACTCGATCTTCATTATTGATGCAAGAACACTTTTAACATACTTTAGTCTTCTTGGTACTAAATTATGTAGATAAGACAAAATTCCTACTGCATGCTGGGAAAAGAGAATGATGAAGACAATAATACAGTTGACTCAGGTACCAGTTAATTTTTTTGTTGGTTGGTTGGTTGGTTGGTTGGTTGTCTTTTTACTCTAAATGGCTTGAAAGGCTTGAAGTGTCCACATACTATTATTATATTCTTGTTCAAGTGGCAAAGCGACATTTCTAGAAAATGGAAAAGTTCTATGAATGTTAATTGAACCTTAAATTCTTGTAATAAACTTAAGGTTTCTAACTGAGGAACAGGACAAATACCCAGGATGTACCAGATGAGTGCCAGATCAAATTTCAGGAGTATACTGTTTTGATGAATCAAGCTTAGAGACTCGCATTTCATTTTAGACACTGCAGAGACTGAAAGAGGCAGTACTGTTCTTGTTCTGCAGTGTGGAAGTAGGGGGAAGGGGGTCTTCTCTATTTACTTTTCTGGTGTAAAGTTAAGATTTCAAAATTTTCAACAAAAGGTAATACCAAAACAGGGAAAGTAGGGGTCCAAGCAAATGAAATATTTTTACCACAGTTGAAAAAATAGTTTTTGCTATCATAAAATATTAACTTGCATTTTCTACTACGATTTTCTTTGCTACAAAAGTATTTTTGAATGAGGGGGACTTTGAGAGATTAGCTACTTCTAATTGCAATTGAGAATACAAATACAAAAGAACAATTAAGTTAGCTACTGCTCTTATTATTTTATTTCAACATCTTGTGTGATACTTGCTTTCAAAATTGTTAAGATGGGTGGATCCGACTCTGGAGAACTGATAGGCTACAGATGGGAAAGAGATCAGAGAACAATAAGCAACAAAAAAGGCTAATAAAAATAATATTCTTTTCAATCTGCACTTTTAGTACAAAATCTTCTGTATAAATTCCCTGAAAAACGGTTGTTATTTTAATAGAAAGTTACAAGCACTTATTATATTGAAAAATTAAGGGGCTGAAGCTGTCTGCTCGTATATGAAGGAAGAAAAGAGAAAAGACAGTGATAACCAGCTTTGCTTGTAAGTATTTTAATGTTGTTTTCCCATAATGACAACTCATATATAGTGTTACCCCTGCATGTAGTTTGTTTATTTTTTTCATTTTTAAATATTTTTATTATTTTTATCAGTACTGAAGAAAAAGGGAAAGGAAATAACTATGGAATAATTATGTGCAGGCTTCGTCCTGAGTGCAAGGTTGAACAGAATAAGAAACACAATATAATTGAAGTAACAAAGCTTCTTTTTCACAGAGACTCTGGAACCATTTTAAGCCTTGGCATTTTTCAGAGGCAGAACAGAATCTCTCAAGCAGAGCAGAGTTGCAGTGACCGCTCTTCTGAACTTAATCCTTTTCTAGCAGCAGAAAAAAGTGAACAAAGAAGAATAAGACAGTACAGCTGTAAAGAGCTTTTTCATACTTAATAATTTGCTTTCTTGCTGTTCTGTATAACCTTCCTGATGTTCTGTTTTAAGGGTTTTGACACTGAAATAGCTGCAGACGCCCCGTGTAACAGAGTGTGCAGCTGCAGCAGCTCTCTGGGCGGTGAGTGTTAACAGGCCTCTCAGGCAGGGACATCGCACCAAGAAAGGGCTTAGAAATAATCTGGACTAATTGAACCCTGCTCTCCTTGATGGTTGGTTGGTCAGGCTAATGAAAACTCACCGCAACTGAGAAAAGCTCAGGAGACTGTTGAAGCCCCACACTCCACTAAACATCCAGCCATGGAGGAAAGTAGCTCTGACATGAACTAAAGGGAATGGACAGGAAGCCACAGACAACTTCTGTCATTCCTCCTAACAATACCCAAGTCACTTTTCTAACATTATTCAAATCATGAGTCCACTTTTTTTTTTCTCCAGGCATGACTTACTTTAGCTACCAAAGAGAGCCTTAAGAGCATGCTGAGGAATGTTATGTAAATTCCTTCAGTTCATCCTTGAGTGGATTTGTCCCAATTTATATCCCAGAAGATTTTGTTTAAAATAGCCACAAATAAAACTTCATCTGCTTTTCATGCATCTGCTGTCCCGTTTTTGTGCTAGTGCCATGCTTGTATGGTACAGTCTGACAAAAAGGATCATAAGAACCTTCTGAGAAGCCAAGGACTGTAGAAGTTGGTGCTTAGGTCTTTCAGGTTCTCCGGCCACAGACTTCTGTGTAAGCTGCTGAAGACTTTGTGGGTTGTTGAGGAGTGGGGCAAGCAGAGTGGATGGGAAAGAAACATAATTCTGACAGAAAGCTGCATGAAATGGAAAAATGGAAGTAGAGCATACCAGCAATTTTTTTTTCGTTTTTAGTAAATCAGAACACTATGATAAAAACAAGATAAGAAAAGCATATAACATTTTCTACTGATGTCCAAGAAATGTTCATCCAGTTTTCTCCTGTCCTTCCTCCTCCTGTTATTCAAAGCTTTCTTGAAAGTTCATAGTAAATAAAAATTGATTTCAGCTTCAAAAGCAAAAGTTCATTTGGGAAATAATACATTCAGAGTTAATAGATATGCAAACATCCAACATTGCATCAATTGAATAAAGTTCAGAGCAGTAAGTTAATCAAGTCCTGATCAATCGACATGTCGTGATGAACACAGTAGCTTTCAACCAACAAGCAAATAAGTACTGTAATCCCCATCTTTTTATGAACATCTAATCTCGCCATTCTTGGTAAAAGGATACATGAAATAGAAGGAACAGAAAATCAAAGAACTTTGCTGATAGAAATATGGACAATGAACATCACAGTAGCCAGTTCAGCAGAAAAAGGCTACATTAACAAAGTCAATATTGGGAGGTCTTTGAGCAGAAAATCAAGCTCTTGGTCACCTTATTGTATCCAGAACAAATCAAAAATGCCAATGTCTATTGTTGATCAGGAGAGAATATACTGTGGTTAAGAGCGTACATTTTCTCTCATGATGTCTGTCTTTCAGTTCAGAATGTTCTCTGGAACATTTTTTTTTTTTTTTTAGCAAAAGCAGATGGCAAATGAGTAGACCCATAGGCCATATAAATTCTAACAAATTAAACATGTCCAGACCATTCTCTAGCATTGAAATGGATAGCATGAAATGGCCCATAATTATATCATTTAATCCTTTTACCCTCCAACACATTGGCCACGCCCAGACTGTCTACTGGGAATGGTTCCTCCCCATGCTAACTCTCAAACATTAACGGGGTCCAAAACTATGCACAGACCAGTCAAACCAGGTTAATGATATAGATGATGATATATAATGATATAGATGATTGATTCCATAAAGCTCTCTTAGAGGTGCTAATGAAACTGGGATATGTACATATTTTGATAGTTATTACACACCTGCAGCTTGACACAGTGTCAAAACAGAACACTTTCAAGAGCAGACCTAATGTTAAGCAAAGTACTAAGGCAAAGTCAAAGCATGTTTTTGTTATGGCTGAGTTTGTACAGTGATGTCTGAACATGGACTCAAAAAAATCAAAAAACTCAAGTCCACATTATTTTTCACTAGAGGAAATAATGAATTGGTACAAATATGGAACACAGTAATACTATTTACTGAGCAATAAAGCTATTCAAAGGCCTACAAAACCAGAGATCAAATTATCATCCTAATGTAAGGACTTTACAGGAGTCACTGTACATCATAGTTCCAAACTATAAAGTATATTGGTTCCAGATTCCATTACCCACATAAATTTTGCTAATGGGCATAATTTGAAAAAATAGAAATTCAGACTGGATATAAGGAGAAGCAGTATCACCATGAGGATAGACAAGCATTGGAGCAGGATGTCCGGAGACATACAGTCTCTGCCCTTGAAAGCTGTCAAGACTTGAACGGACATAGCCCTAAGAAACATAGTCTAACCTCACAGCTGACCCTGCTTCAAGGGCTTCAAGTTTCCATTGGACTAGAAACCTGTCAAGGTCCTTTCTAATCTGAATTAATCTATGAGCCTGTGATTTTAGTAGTGGGTAAGACTGCTTAAATGTTAGGAAATAACATTGCAACAGGAAGCAAACTTTTAAATTTAAAAAAAAAAGTGATTTCATATGCTCACACTCTCATACCCACAAATTCACAAGCACCAAGAAACATGTGTTTAAGTTCGCTCAGTATTCAGCCACCAAGAGATATATATCCGAGTGATCCATACAGCTTTCAGGCACCATGACATATTCATCCAGGCAGTCTGCTCAGAATTCCTTGTCATGAAATGAAGGGCAAGGGATGGCAGCTACCAAGTCCTCGTCACATCCCCTCCATTCTTCTTAAATTTATGACAATATGCTGGCTTTGGCTATATCTTTTTTTTTTTTTTTTTTGCACTCTTTAGGGCTGGATGTTTAGTCTTTCCATCCTGTCCCACCTATTGCTGTCATTTATCTCTCAGTTTGTGTGTCTTGAGAAGCTCACATGCATGTGTTGTAATAATCTGTATGCCACTGGTACATGTTATGGATTTCTATCATTCCTTCTGGTACTCCCACGCCCTGATATTCCCATTCATTCTCCATTCATCCTCACTTAATAGACTTTTGAAGAACTGTTGGAGTTCCCTACAAAGTAATTCAAGATAACCTTACATAAACACTATTTTTTTTACTTCTGAGATTCATCAGATATACCACAGTTTGATGAGATTTAGTTATGATAATTGTCAAACCGGAAAGGAGTAGAAGGACAGATCAAGAGCAGTTTGTAAAAAAGGCTTACTAAAGTATTCAGCAAAGAGAGACTAGCAGAACTCAGAAAATGTAAGTGAGTTTGAAAGGACCAGGTGAAAGAATGATACCTCCATAACCCAACCCATTTCCACAGCAGTGTAAATTCACTTAATCACGCTATGACAAAACTTATTAGAATGATGGATAGAGCCAGGAATGTTCCTAATTTTGAACTAGAATTAGAAGAAAAAAAGGTTTGGGTTTTCTACAGTAGCCTTCTACTACATAATTCCCAGTAAAAATAAAGGAAAAGGGGAGCATACACAAAAATAAAGACTTTTCTGAAGGAAAAAATAAATTGTGATTAGTGACAATTAACATTATCCTGAAGAGCTGAAAGTCTGGTCAAATTATGCACTGAATGTAAGGATCCTAAAATAATTATAATGAGTTACAGATATAGATAAACTATATAAACTAATTATTGAGATTAAAAACAAAAAACAAAAAAAACTTTCAAGCAATTATAACAGATTTCCTCCACATTTATTGCAGAAGACAGTGAAAGTTTACCATGTATTTCACTAATAAACTCATCAGAGGTCAGTTAAAGACTAGCTATTTGGATTAGGTCAATTCAGCTGGAAGATTCTTTAGATTTAACAGCTAATCAAAGTGTGAATCATATAGGAGGTGTCAATTCAGTAACACATTTAATGTAAAAACTTACATAAAATGGAAATATAAATTCTTACTTAAAAACAGCAAAATTACTTCACAATTTAAAGACTTAGCTTGTGTTTCTTACTTAAATTCTGCTAAACTAAGAGCTCTCATTTAAGGAAAAAAAGAAATGAAAATATGGAATAGAAGAAAAAGTTTGCCATTATATTTACTGGGAGAAGACAGCACTACAAACTAAAAGGTGTTCAAAGTTCAGTCAATTTGAGAAAGACTTTTCCTTCAGTCTACATTTAGGGAACTTGTAACTTGCAGATGATCTACAATGACCTTTGAAATTTCAGATTTTGCTGTTTTGACTTTCTCTTCCCCTTTCAGTTGCTAAAATATATTGATTATGTATTGGCCATCACATAGATGAGATGACCAGCAGCAAGGAGGGAACTAGCATTTTGTTCATCGTCTGTGCTTGACTACCAGTGCCTGGGGGAAAGTAGCAATTTGTTACTAATAAAGTCAGCTGCAAATTCTACTTGCAATAAGAATGGAGTCTGAGTCTTACTCTTCCTTTGGACTACAACCTGGTCACTCAGGAAGAGGTGTCAGCCCCTTTCTCAGATAAAAATTTAGCCTGTAATTTCACTATCACAATAGTAATTGAATTTACTTTTAAACAACTCTCAACCAGTGGTAAATTCAAACAACTGACACCTTCACGTCACACAAATCTCAATAAGTCTTTTTTTTTTTTTTTAATTAACAGCAAGTACTGTAATTAAATTCTAATGTTTTGCTTACTATTTATTTTAGAAAACATGGATTATAATGATATATCCATTCATGTAGGACAGGGTTTGTGATTCACAAGTTTGTTAGAAAAGTCAAAATGCATTCTTTCACTTGCTTAAGGTGTACAATAACCACAGCAAAGAAGAACAGTAATTTCTTGTCTGTAAACAAGAAAAATTTCAGTTCAAGAGAAGTTAGACAAGGACCACATACAAAGTATACTTCCTTGTGGTAGTTGAATAATAAGCTAACTATTGAAATTATTTTTCATTCAAAATTATTTAGAATGCTGTTGGATTTTGAGGGGTTTTAGACCCAATTATTTTTGCTATTCTAAGTTTCTATTTTCTTTTAATATGAGATACGATTGTCTCACAGTCTGTTCCAAACCACTTCAGCATATTTAATACATATTTACATATTCAACCTTAGACACTGAAGTCAGTGGGATTTAACCATTCTAGTACTTTGCTTAAATTCAGATTTATTTATTTTTTTCAATACCTGTACAGAAGTACAGTCTATGAAAGCAAATAGTTGATAAGCCTGGATAGAATGATTACCATCTACATAATTGTCAAACAAGGTGTGTGTGGGGGGGGGGGTGGACAAACAAACTTTTCTTCTCCTTGCTCTCAAAAGATGAATGCCCTTTTACTACATATACCATTTATATGAAAACAGTATAGCACAGTTTGAACACATTCTTTCCTGTGAAACACTGTTTTAAGGTATGAAAACTATAACACAGTAGTGAAATCCAAGGGTCAAACCTTCTGATGGAAGAATTCCATTTTACATTAATTTCCATAGCAGAGCATTATTACCAGATAACTTGGTAGTATAACTTGGTACATAGAGCTAGCATGTTTAACTTAGTGGTATAGCTATTGTCCACATCGTACTATCAGCTTGCCTTGCTCCCTGTTTCTCTCCCGGGCCCCGGGCCCTTGGTCATGCACGTGCACACATGCTGGTTTGCTCTTGGCTCCCCCCTGGAGTGAGCCAGATAGTTCCTTCCAAAACAAAATGCTGCCAGATTTGACAAGATAGCTGCTCCTCAGTCTGTCCCAAACAGACATTACTAATATGTCATGCATGACTTCTTCCACCTGGCACAGCCCTCCACCACTATCTGAACAGGACTTGCAGCTTCAAATATGTCAGCGTGCCCTTATGCTGTGCCCCAAGGCAACACACGCTGTTGGTGCCCTCTCATCAAAGGCACAGCTCTTTCACTATGTTAGGTGCTTTGAACTGTAAAAAACACACACAAAATATGTCTCAGGAAAACTCAATTCAAATGCCATTGACTCTGTACTAGCCTCCAGTCTACTCCTCGCTGTGCTGAAAGGGGCACATAAGGCAGCATCCACAGCTGGCCGCACAGCCAGCTCCTTCTACAAGAATCCTTTCCCTGAGTTTGACCTACTAGCAAAATATTGATATAGCCACAGACATCCAATCAGATAGTTATGCTTAGGATATTCCTAACACAAACTTTAGGAACTGGCTCTTCCAAAAGGAAGGAGTTGTGGCTTCATTGTTTCTAAATATAAAAAGAGAGAAGGGACATATTTTTAATGTCTTAGCCTAGTTTTGAAGGACATTTGCTTTGCATTGAATTTTCTCTTCTGTCTAAGAAGTTTCTAATGAATGTCTTCCATATTCCAAGAGAGCACCCTACCAGTGATTGTACACATTAGTATAGGTGATGGCATTCTTTACTGCTCATATTGACTATAAGCTGCAGCCAAGACAAAAGTGCCTATTCTGAAAAGACTAATCTTATGTATATTTATAACTAAAATGTCATTATGGTGTCGGAGTGGGGGGAACGGGCCCGGAGTAACGATGAGTCTCAATATGAGTATGGTCGTTCTCCCTTTATTAGAGCTTACACAAAGTATATATATATATCGACAAGCAATACGCATGCGCTAGCAATAGTTACATGATTGGTTACAGTTTCTGTCCATACGCATAAAGCGGATATATGATTGGTGCAAGGTTGCTGTCCGCGCTCCATCAACATTTATGGAACCTAGTTCCGTCCAGACTTGTTTACCGGTTTTGTGAATACCTTCTTTTGTAGTGCTCAAGGTCGCTGCAAGGCTCGCTCGCCTTGGCCTACATTCCTTCCCTTACCCTGAGAACGGGATTGCTCATCCCAATCAGATCATGCCCTCTCTCGCTTAACCATTCCTCCACATTATGGCATACATATTTTAAAAAAGGGGAAGGGATCATAAACACAAACTTCAGATTCTGATCAAAACCAGGGTCATACATATATAATTAAAAATAAATTTAACAATCTTTTTGTCTTACATTTTCATTTTACAATCTAATTCTTAACTGTTTTATTTTCCCTGCCAAAGATGTCCAAACAAATTATGTGGATAATTCTAGTGGTAAGTAAGATCTCTTAAAAAATAAATATTGCTAATAGTTTAATATTTCTCTTCTGGGTAGGAAAGAAGTAAGCACAATGTGGACGTGAGAGAGGAAAGGGGGGGGGGGGGAATGACTGCTCAATTATGAGATGACTTTTTTCATATGCCTTATTAGTCTCTGAAGCAGAGAAAAGGGGACTATCACTTCCAAGCCTCCTAGTAACTCTAAATCTTAAAAAGATAGATGTGGAAATTCCTGAGAATCATTTTCACTAGAATTGCTGCTTCTGAAATATCTTCAGTATCATTTCTGATGGGATCACTGCTCTTTTTACACAGCAGCAGCTGACGAAGATATCTGATACGCAGCAGGCTGTTTTGAGGTGTGGGTGTAAGGGAACATTCATGTACAAAGGCTAAACTACTCGCTCTGTCACTGCTGCTGCTGAGGTTACAAATTTTCATGTCTTATCTGAAGATGAACATCATAGCACAGTTATAATTGGATAGAGTCTATCTTCTCCAGAAGACACACATATACAAGCAGCATTTTAACCACTAATTTTTGTATGAGCCCTTTCGCAAGGAACAAACACCTTTAAAAGCTCTGCAGACTCATGACAACACACAGCACAATAGACTCTAGTTTAGGCAGGGCTCTGAGTCATTGTACACTGAGCACAAACTACATTTAATTCCATAATACCCAGTAATAAAACAGATGGATAATGTACAAAGACTTCCTCGACCATATTATCTCAGTAGAGGAATGCTTTTAAAATACTACTAGGTTTCTCCATAGTTGCGTAACTAAATTTAAAGAACCCACCACTCCAGGATTTTCATGGTTGTAGCGCTGTGAGGACACTCATTTTAACTATCCAAAGGAAGTATGACTAAACTGCTGAAAGCAGATTTCTCGCTGTGCCAAAAACAGCTTTCTCGGGAAAAGAAAAAAAAAAGAAAAAAGAAAAAAACTCACAAATTGTAATTCTTGAAAAAAATCCCCAGATATGCCAGAGGAACAAAATATTGTCCAATAGGAATAAAGTCAGAACACTTTTGCAGGCTGGATGCTTCTTACAACTGATATTTAATGGCACCTTGCAGATTCAAGCCTGTGGATCTTCACAGATCCTCAACAACCACTCTATGGACTCACTGATATTCTTAGGAATAAAACTGTACTACTTTATAAGGTCTCAAATGCATCAATAAACAAAAACAAAAAAAAGTTGCATTTCCAACCAGAGAGAACTGTGTATAAATCTTTACTGATAGTTTTGTTCATAAATCATGGCATTGATTACCATGTCATGATGGGTAAAAACTGAACAGATCAGGTCAATCCAGATCCAAGGAGGCCTTCTCTATTTAGCATACATTCTGACCAGGACAGAGAGAATAGTATGGAAGAACACAATAATCCAGTAATACATAGATCCAATGGCCCAAAGAGTTTATTCTTGCAGTGAGAGGTTGCTCATATATCCAAGCAGTTCTATGATATGTATGTGGGGGGAAAAAAAAAATTGTTCTGCTAGTCAGGCTTTGTGCAGATATTAATGAATTTCATACTACCTATATAACATGCAGCTGAACAACCTACAGTATCTTCTCAAACTCCTTTTCTTTGTAATAAGAATAATACAGAACATAAGAATGGAATTTTAGCATTTAGTACAGATCTTGCATTAGCATTTTCTATTGATCCATTAGACTGCAGTAACATTATAGCTGCAGGAAACACCATTATAGTAGGAAAAGGTTATTGCCATTTTAAATGTTGAGTTGTTAACTATTTATTAATATCAGCAATATTTTTTATAAGCATGACTCTGTAGACATTTGTAAAAGACAAACATTGTAGTGCAAATTATTTTCCATCTAGGAGCCAAATATATGAAATTTCTGCTCCTTCATGTCACATTTGTGTTGGATGTAAATCAGAATAAAATATCATCCTACCTGTCTAGGGTTAGGATCTCACATAAATATAACTTACTTAAAGATGACAAACAGATGAAAGAAGAAACATAGCACTTCTAATTAGGATACTATTGAATTAGCATTTTCCAAAAGCACAAGATAGGACCCAAGACTCTGGCTGCCATTTATACTAAAATGCTTTCCCCTATTTTCCTTTGCACACAGGAAGCTTTTATCAGCAGCGAGAGAAGCAACAAAGTAAGGGAAATGTTCCTCATGTTAGTCTGGGTTTTCCCGAAAAGCTACTTTTTAGAGTAATTCATAGACTGGTCTTCAAACTTACAGTATGGTCTATTTTTGTAGGAGAAGGATGTTCGAAATCAATAGCAACAATTTTGCCCAGCTCTAGCAAAACAGCTTTCATATCTTCTGTCAAGATTTTGACTTTATGTTTCAGTCATTTTGACTTTTGTCTTGGAATTGCAGGATTTATTTTGGAATGAATACCTTAGGGACCACATATGTGTGGCTTCATATTCTGAGACTAGGGCATATTTAGTTTCTCTTCAGAATAATGATTTATCTCATCATTGGGCTTATTTTTTTGCTTAATGTTTTTCTGTATTTCTACATACTTTTCTACCTTGGGCAAAATCATTATAACAACTCCATAAAAAAATTATCCAAAGTCTCTTTTATTTGTTTAAAGAAATACTTCTAACAGCTACTGCACTACCTCTGTTAGTGATGTTAGCCGTACAAATGATTGGACACCTTTAGGGGCTGGCATATTTTCAGTTTGCTGCATGCTATTGTTGGCAGGAAAATTCTTAAGCTTGAATCTCAACTGATGTTTGTATTTGATTAGAAATGGCCAAGGTATTGCTGAAATATATATACCCCGACCTTCCTGTCATCCAAGCTGTTGATCATCCGCAGATGAATCATCAAAATAGATATAAAACTCGTTTGCTACATTAATGATTAGCTGAAATCAAAAACAGATCAGATAGGCAGATAATGAGTTGCTCAGGTTGCTTTTCATCGTTTGAAGGTGGTTGATAGAACAGTTGAACCAGATAGACGTATGTCAGATGTAAACTGGCTGGCAATACAAGCCAAACATTTTTGAACCATAACTAGCCTTAGCATAAGAACTTCAATGGGGTAACTTTAAAAAAAAAATGAAGGAAATATGACAAGCAACCCAATCGTATCAGTAAAGGTGTAGGCCTTCTTCTCTTTCCTTTTCACAGAGGTGGAAGGGGAACATTGTAAAATGGATTCTTATGAGGTCAAATTACAAGAATTCCTTTACGGGACAGACTTTTTTTCTTGTCTCTGAGAGCTGAATGGGTGAACCTTTGTTTATGTTGCCTCTTTTCTCAGGTTACTTCTTTTTCCTGCTGTGGATTTCTCCAGCTGCTTATGTCATGGCATCTTGGAAATCTTGAGATTCTCAGGAAAAAAACAGAACAATACATTAGGGTTACCACCTCACTCATGAAAGAAAAATATAAACTCTTTTGAATGTTTGTAATATATAACTACACAAAAAAATCTAGTAGTTACACATTTTATTATTCATTGTGATTTGTGTGAATTATTTTAACCTTCAAAGTATCCTTGTACAAAGGATGGAATGACCAGGTCATGATGTTTACAGGTCTTGCAGTTTCTCTTCAGAGAGAAAAATGTAATTTCAGTCAAATCTTTGTCAGAATCACTGTCTGTCTGCTAGGTGTCAGCAGCTGACTGTTCGGCTTACTGGCTCTTTTGTTTGCCATTCTCAAATTCTTATTTCTTTCACGCACTCGAGGTTAAACTGAGGTGTCTCACTTCGGTTCCAAGGGTCTGTCTCCAAAAGGCCAGTCATGGCAGCTTCTGAATGAATTATAAGAGAAAAGATCAAGAAGAAAAATGCCTGCGTAGGAAGCTACATCCCTTCCTAATGAATGAATAATGTCCTAAGAATTTTCAAGAAGATCTTGGTATTACAGCCACTACTCTTTGGGGCTTCAGGGAAGATCTAAAATAGATCAGATCAAATCAGATGTTCCAAAAGAATTGGGCCGCTGATGAGCACTCTGACTTGGTTTAGGGGAAAGTCTGGGATAGGTGACAAAGCAGACTGACTGAATGCTAATCTTTAGGGTTAGAAGTAGAAGGCATAGCTCTGGGGTTGCAGCTGAATGGTTAGAATGAAGAAGGGATGGTTTTGTGATAGAAGCAGGAGGGAGGTGACCTGGTACAGAGCCATGAGGTTTTACTGTCGCTGTAACATTTGGCTGCAATTGTTTTTTACAGTGGTACCTATGACCTCAGTTCCTTCTGCCGTTGTTGGTGGTGACTTCATTAGCCCAGGCCTGATTTTCTCCAGTCTTATTATTTTACCTTGCAAAGCTGCTGCCATCTTTTTAATTTCCTTGAATTATACTTGTTCTCTGTCAGCATAATAATTGGCTTTTTTTTTTTTCAAATCTCCCTGTTACCTCTGAACCCAATTAATTTGCTTTTATTTTACCACAGCTCTGTTGTATACATCCCCAGGTTTTCTTGATCCACAGCACTGGATAATATCACCTGCATCCCTGGAAAGGTGATGGAGCAGCTCATCCTGGAGGCCATCTCCAAGCATGTGGAGGAAAAGAAGGTGATCAGGAGCAGTCAGCATGGCTTCACCAAGGGGAAATCATGCCTAACCAATCTGATAGCCTTCTAGGATGGAATGACTGGCTGGGGAGATGAGGGGAGAGCAGTGGATGTTGTCTACCTTGACTTCAGCAAGGCTTTYGACACTGTCTCCCATAACATCCTCATAGGGAAGCTCAGGAAGTGTGGGCTGGATGAGTGGACAGTGAGGTGGATTGATAACTGGCTGAATGGCAGAGCTCAGAGGGTTGGGCTCAGCGGCGCAGAGTCTAGTTGGAGCCTGTAGCTAGCGGTGTCCCCCAGGGGTCAGTCCTGGGTCCAGTCTTGTTCAACTTCTTCATCAATGACCTGGATGAAGGGACAGAG